>NC_053389.1:17380622-17547250 GCF_905171765.1 Bufo bufo
CTGTTCCAGTGGTGGGTGACGTGAAGCCTGATTCTCTGCTATAACATGAAGACTGATTCTGTGCTGACATGAAGCCAGATTCTCTGTTACGGGACCTCTCTCCTCTGCCTGGGTGCCTGGGCCTAAATATGTGACAGTGGCCTGTTCCAGTGGTGGGTGACGTGAAGCCTGATTCTCTGCTATGACATGAAGACTGATTCTGTGCTGACATGAAGCCAGATTCTCTGTTACGGGACCTCTCTCCTCTGCCTGGGTGCCTGGGCCTAAATATGTGACAGTGGCCTGTTCCAGTGGTGGGTGACGTGAAGCCTGATTCTCTGCTATGACATGAAGACTGATTCTGTGCTGACATGAAGCCAGATTCTCTGTTACGGGACCTCTCTCCTCTGCCTGGGTGCCGGGGCCTAAATATGTGACAGTGGCCTGTTCCAGTGGTGGGTGACGTGAAGCCTGATTCTCTGCTATGACATGAAGACTGATTCTGTGCTGACATGAAGCCAGATTCTCTGCTATGGCATGAAGAGACTGATTCTCTGCTGATGTGAAGCCAGATTCTCTGCTATGGGACCTCTGTCCAATTGATATTGGTTAATTTTTATTTTTTTTATTTTTATTTTAGTTAATTTCCCTATCCACATTTGTTTGCAGGGGATTTACCTACATGTTGCTGCCTTTTGCAGCCCTCTAGCTCTTTCCTGGGCTGTTTTACAGCCTTTTTAGTGCCGAAAAGTTCGGGTCCTTATTGACTTCAATGGGGTTCGGGTTCGGGACGAAGTTCGGGTCGGGTTCGGATCCCGAACCCGAACATTTCCGGGAAGTTCGGCCGAACTTCTTGAACCCGAACATCCAGATGTTCGCTCAACTCTAGTTGGGACCATTAGTTGCGTTGAGGAGAAGTCAGGTGGATACACAGCTGATAGTCCTACTGAATAGACTGTTAGAATTTGTATTATGGTAAGAAAAAAGCAGCTAAGTACTTTAAGAAATGAAGGTCCGTCAGTCAGCCGAAAAATTGGGAAAACTTTGAAAGTAAGGGCTATTTGACCATGAAGGAGAGTGATGGGGTGCTGCGCCAGATGACCTGGCCTCCACAGTCACCGGACCTGAACCCAATCGAGATGGTTTGGGGTGAGCTGGACCGCAGAGTGAAGTCAAAAGGGCCAACAAGTGCTAAGCATCTCTGGGAACTCCTTCAAGACTGTTGGAAGACCATTTCAGGGGACTACCTCTTGAAGCTCATCAAGAGAATGCCAAGAGTGTGCAAAGCAGTAATCAAAGCAAAAGGTGGCTACTTTGAAGAACCTAGAATATGACATATTTTCAGTTGTTTCACACTTGTTTGTTATGTATATAATTCCACATGTGTTAATTCATAGTTTTGATGCCTTCATAGTCATGAAAATAAAGAAAACTCTTTGAATGAGAAGGTGTCTCCAAACTTTTGGTCTGTACTGTAATTTCCGTGTAAATCCCTCTAAAGAGCATCAGATACCAGACGTTATTATCTCTGTGAAGAGATTCATCCACCCTCTCTCTAGTCCTTAGATTGGGCAGTAGTGAGAGCCCATATGTTAGCATTAACGTTTTAAAGGGTCATAGAGAGAGGTGGGAAGCAAGGGTTGAATGTAAAACAAGGACTGTGATATGGTACAGCCCCTTATGGGTATAGAAGAAACCAATTCAATTGTAAGAAAGGAAATTATAACAGCTAGAACATAATATATTAAAGTGGTTAACTCTGCTAGTATAAGGGAGATTCTCAGTGAATCAGAGTCCCGTTAGAACATCATATTTATCTGCAGTAGAGTAAATCTCAGATCTTCATTCGTCTAAAAGTGGAAGTCTCCTCGGAGTTGAAATGTTTCCTCTGCTTGCTTTTTGCGGTTTGGGGGTAGGAGGTAGCTCCAAAGGCGAAACAGTAGGAAGATCAGGGAGAGCCGCACAATCTTGAATCGTCTCCCAGTTTTCAATCGGGAGCGGCTGCATCTTGAAGTGTGCATAGACCTTGACAAGGTCTTTAAAAGAGGATATGAATAGGCCATGACCATCGTGAGTAAAAGATAGGCCAAAGGGGAATGACCATCTATACAGGATCTTATGTGAACGCAGCCAGTCCGTCAAGGGTTTCAGAGCTCTGCATTTTTTAAGTGTAGACTGAGTCAAGTCCTGAAAAATAGAGATATTGTTGCCTTCCCACTTCAATGATGGATTATTTATGGCGCTTATAAGAATAGCTTCCTTGACTGGAAAGTATAGGAATTTGCATATTACATCCCGTGGGGGTTCATTGGGTTGCGGCTTGGGTCGGAGTGCTCTGTGAGCCCTTTCTATATTGACTTCATGGGCAGTATCAGGGCCCAGCAAGTGCATGCAAATTTGGATTACCGTTTCGGGGATGTCGCTAGGAGCAACAGATTCGGGGATGCCTCTGAAGCGTAAGTTATTTCGCCTCCCCCGGTTCTCCTGGTCTTCTATAGCTGTGTATAGCAAGTTAATGTGCTCTTGCTCTTTTTTGATGCGTGATGATATTAGATTGGTTATCTTCAAGGGTTTCCACCCTTGTGCCAATATGACGTATGTCCCCCCTGATAGCTGAAAGTTCTGTGGTTAGGGGTTCAAGGTCTTCAGCTAGCGACTCTTTAAGGAAGCCCCTGGAGATCGGCAGGGCGTCTGGGCCAGGGTAGTCATCCCTACCTCCTTCCGCGCCGCCCGCAGCTTGTTGCTTGTAGCCGGAGGCCTTTGGAGTTCCGGCGCCATCTTGGGTTCTTCAGCCAGATATGCGGCGGCTGCCATCTTAATAAATTTGTCCATTTCTCCAGGCTGAATCGTCGTTTTGGCAGGACCGATAGGTTCTGTGGGTTTTTGTCCACCGATTTTTAAAATTTTTTGGTCTGGAGGGCTATGTAAAACAAGCTATGAGGGATATTCAGTCAGCGGAGCTACGCTTCAAGCAGCCATCTCCAGCAGCGCAGGCTCCGCCCCCCAAAAATGGGTGTTTTTTTTTATAAAAGAATAAAACACCAGTATCTAATGCATGTATTTCACGCTGACAGATGCAGCAAAGGCTGCAAAATTAGTTTTTTGCCCAAAATGGGTGTTTTTTTTAATAAAAGAATAAAACACCAGTATCTAATGCGTGTATTTCACACTGACAGATGTAGCAAGGGCTGCAAAATTAGTTTTTTGCCCAAAATGGGTGTTTTTTTAATAACAGAATAGAACACCAGTATATAACGTGTGTATCTCACACTGACAGATGCAGCAAAGACTGCAAATTTAGTTTTAGTTTTATGTTTTTTTAAACCCAGAAGATTATTTGAGTATTTCAAGCTTGTCTTTCACACTGACAGATGCAGCAAAGGCCCCAGATGTAGGTTATTGCCAAAAATGGGTGTTTTTTAAATCCAGAAAATTATTGCAGTATTTCAAGATTGGATTTCACACTGACAAATGCTATGAATGTCACAAAAGCACAGATGCTGTGCTGGAGCACTGAGCTTGCATAAAATGGCTGCCGCCGCCCATCTAACTAACAGACAGATAAAAGTTATTTTTCTGGGTCACTGGGCTCAGGGCAGGGTAAAAAGATTGTGCACTGTAGAGATGTCCCGAACTATTCGCAGGCGAACATCGCTTGTTCGCGTTCGCCTCGGCGGGCGAACATATCCGATGTTCGGTCTGCCCCCTATACGTCATCATTGAGTAAACTTTGACCCTGTACCTCATAGTCAGCAGACACATTCCAGACAATCAGCAGCAGACCCTCCCTCCCAGACCCTCCCACCTCCTATCAAAAAGCAAGGACAGCATCCATCTTAGATTCATTCTGAAGCTGCAGTGTTAGTGAGAGCAGGGAGAGTGCAGCTGCTGCTGAATTAATAGGGAAATCATTAGCTAGGCCAGTGTATTCAGTGTCCACTGCAGTCCTCAAAGACTCATCTGATCTGCTGTAAGGACAGCGTCTTGACAGCACCCAAAAAGCCCTTTTTAGGGCTGGTACATCAGTCTGCTTTTATTATTTTTTATATATATATATATATATATATATATTGCAGTTGCCTGCCGGTGTGTGAGAGGCCCACCGACTGTACTGTGTGCACACCACTCATATAGGGTGGCACAGTACGTTACAGATAAAAAAGTCATTTAATTTTTTCTCTGTAATATAATTGCAGTTGCCTGCCAGTGTGTGTCAGGCCCACAGAGTGTACTGTGCCCACTGCCCACCACTCATATCTGGTGGCACAGTACCTTGCAGATAAAAAAGTCATTACATTTTTCCTCTGTAAAATAATTGCAGTTGCCTGCCAGTGAGTGTCAGGCCCACAGACTGTACTGTGCCCACTGCCCACCACTCATATAGGGTGGCACAGTACCTTGCACGCATAGTACCACTAATCTAAAAAAATATGACAGGCAGAGGCAGGCCACCCCGCAGGGGCCGTCGTGGTCGTGGTGCTGTGATTTCCTTTGGCCCTAGAATAATGTCCAGTGTTCAGAGGCCACGTACCCTGAACTCGAAAAATTCTGAGGACATAGTTGATTGGCTTACACAAGACACCCAATCTTCTACAGCTTCCGCTCAGAACCTTGACGCACCATCCTCCTCCAGCTCAGTTTCGGGCACCTCTCAAGTTACCACTCGCCCGCCTGCCGCCACCACCAACACTAGCACCACAGCTGCTTCACTTGATCTGTCAGAGGAGTTATTTACACATCAGTTGGAAGAAATGAGTGATGCGCAACCATTATTGCCAGAGGATGTAGATAACAGGGATATGTCTCAGTCAGGCAGCATTACACACATGGACGTACGGTGTGATGATGATGATGATGTTGTACCCGCTGCTGCTTCCTTTGCTGAGTTGTCAGATACAAGTGAAGCGGTTGATGATGACGATGTGTCCGTGGATGTCACGTGGGTGCCCGCTCGAAGAGAAGAAGAACAGGGGGAAAGTTCAGAAGGGGAGACAGAGAGGAGGAGGAGACGAGTTGGAAGCAGGGGGAGGTCATCGAAGGAGCTAGTGGCACAGACAAGACAGCATGTATCGGCACCCGGGGTCAGCCAGACAGCACGCCAATCAACGCATGCTGTTGCCACCACCAGAATGCCGTCATTGCAAAGCTCAGCAGTGTGGCATTTTTTTTGTGTGTCTGCCACTGATAACAGCGATGCCATTTGCAACCTGTGCCAAAAGAAACGGAGTCGTGGGAAGTCCAACACCCACCTAGGTACAACTGCTTTGCGAAGGCACATGATCTCACATGACAAATGCCTATGGGATCAACACATGATGAGTACAAGCAGCACACAAACTCAAAGCCACCATCCTCCTCCTGGTCCAGCATCTTCAGCCACGTCATCAACCACTGCTGTCCTCCTTGCCCCCTCTCAACCACCCGCCACTCCGCCTTTCACCTTCAGCAGTTCCTGCTCATCTGCCCACAGTCAGGTGTCTGTCAAGGAAATGTTTGAGCGTAAGACGCCAATGTCACAGAGTCCCCTCCTTGCCCGGCGTCTGACAGCTGGCTTGTCAGAACTCTTAGCCCGCAGTGGGACACCGCAGTGGAATGTACCCGGCCAAATTTTTTTTTCTTCACAAAAGGCAATCCCCAACCTGTACTCTATTGTGGAAAAGGAAGTCATGGCATGTCTGGCACACAGTGTTGGGGCAAGGGTCCATCTGACCACTGATTACCCTACTGACCACTGCCACCTATTCTACTCCTCCTACTCCATCCTCTTCCATAACCTCCTCCGCTGAGTCCTCTTCTGCTGCTGCGTCTTGCTCCACATCAACTGCACCCCCCCAGCTCCTCAGGGGCTATTCCATATCCCGGATACGACAGTGTCACGCCGTCTTGGGGTTGACTTGCCTGAAAGCAGAGAGTCACACCGGACCAGCACTCTTGTCCGCCCTGAATGCACAGGTGGATCAGTGGCTGACCTCGCACCAACTAGACATAGGCAAAGTGGTGTGTGACAACGGAAGCAATTTGTTGGCGGCATTGAATTTGGGCAAGTTGACACATGTGCCGTGCATGGCACATGTGTTGAATCTGATCGTACAACACTTTGTGTATAAGTACCCAGGATTACAGGACATCCTCAAGCAGGCCATGAAGGTGTGTGGCCATTTCAGGCGTTCCTACACGGCCATAGCGCACTTTTCCGATATTCAGTGGCGAAACAACATGCCAGTGAGGCGCTTGATTTGCGACAGCCCGACACGTTGGAATTCAACACTCCTAATGTTCGACCGCCTGCTCCAACATGAAAAAGCCGTCAACGAGTATTTGTATGACTGGGGTGCTAGGACAGCCTCTGCGGAGCTGGGTATTTTTTTACCACTTTCCTGGACGCTCATCCTTTTGAGGAGGTGAGAAACCTAGTCAGTCACACGGAAGGCACCATCAGCGACCTCATACCATTTGTTTTCTTCCTGGAGCGTGCCCTGTGAAGAGTGCTGGATCAGGCCATAGATGAGCCTGAAGAGGAAGAGTTGTGGTCACCATCACCACCAGAAACAGCCTTATCATCATCGCTTGCTGGACCTGCGGCAAGGCTGGAAGAGGAGTCTGAGGAAGAGGAGTCAGAGGAGGAATGTGGCTTTGAGGAGGAGGAAGACCAACCACAGCAGGCATCCCAGGGTGCTCGTTGTCACCTATTTGGGACCCGTGGTGTTGTACGTGGCTGGGGGGAAGAACAGACCTTCAATGAGATCAGTGAGGAAGAGGAACGGGACATGAGTAGCTCGGCATCCAACCTTGTGCAAATGGGGTCTTTCATGCTGTCATGCCTGTTTAGGGACCCTCATATAAAAAGGCTGAAGGAGAACGACCTGTACTGGGTGGCCACGCTACTAGACCCCCGGTATAAGCAGAAAGAGGCTGAAATTAGGGATGAGCGAACCCGAACTGTATAGTTCGGGTTCGTACCGAATTTTGGGGTGTCCGTGACACGGACCCGAACCCGAACATTTTCGTAAAAGTCCGGGTTCGGGTTCAGTGTTCGGCGCTTTCTTGGCGCTTTTTGAAAGGCTGCAAAGCAGCCAATCAACAAGCGTCATACTACTTGGCCCAAGAGGCCATCACAGCCATGCCTACTATTGGCATGGCTGTGATTGGCCAGTGCACCATGTGACCCAGCCTCTATTTAAGCTGGAGTCACGTAGCGCCGCACGTCACTCTGCTATGATCAGTATAGGGAGAGGTTGCAGCTGCGACGTTAGGGTGAGATTAGGCAGATTAACTCCTCCAAAAGACTTCATTCTGTGATCGATCTGCAGCTGTGGATCATTGAAGTGCTATTATTGACTTGCTCACTTTTTTGAGGCTGCCCAGAGCGTTTTTAGATCACTTTTTTCTGGGGTGATCGGCGGCCATTTTGTGACTTGTGGTGCGCCAGCACGAGCTATCACCAAGTGTATTTAACCATCGATAGTGTGGTTATTTTGTGCTATATCCTACATCAGCTGCAGGCTGAGCCTGTGTCACCGAAGTGCATTTAACCATCAACAGTCTGGTTATTTTTTGGCCATATACTACATCAGCTGCAGGCTGAGCCTGTGTCACCCAAGTGCATTTAACCATCAACAGTCTGATTATTTTTTTGGCCATATACTACATCTGGTGCAGGCTGAGCCTGTGTCACCCAAGTGCATTTAACCATCAACAGTCTGATTATTTTTTGGCCATATACTACATCTGGTGCAGGCTGAGCCTGTGTCACCCAAGTGCATTTAACCATCAACAGTGTGGTTATTTTTTGGCCATATATTACATCAGGGGCAAGTTGAGCCTGTCACCCAGCGCCTAAAAAATAGACCAGACATTTCTATTCAACAAAATCTGCACAGTTTTAGCTGGTCAAGTTATTTGTAGTGACCGTAAAAGCAGACTTTTTGTTCTGGGTTGAAAAAGCATTCCCAAATTTGCCATTCTGAAAATAACTAGTTTGTGGTATTTGAGGCCTACTTGAAATCTATCCCAAAAAGAAAATCTTACATTGAAGGTATTGATAGTGTCATTCAGAAAAACCTAAGACACACGCTAGCGTGCTGATAGAAGTGTCATTCTGTGATTAAACCTATAACTGTCACACAGCGCAAAAAAAAACAGGTCTCACATCTCTATTCAACCAAATCTGCACAGTTTTAGCTGGTCAAGTTATTTGTAGTGACCGTAAAAGCAGACTTTTTGTTCTGGGTTGAAAAAGCATTCCCAAATTTGCCATTCTCAAAATTGTGGTGAACGGGAACAATGAGGAAAACATCTAATAAGGGACGCGGACGCGGACGTGGACATGGTCGTGGTGGTGTTAGTGGACCCTCTGGTGCTGGGAGAGGACGTGGCCGTTCTGCCACAGCCACACGTCCTAGTGAACCAACTACCTCAGGTCCCAGTAGCCAGCAGACTTTACAGCGATAATTGGTGGGGCCCAATGCCGTTCTAAGGATGGTAAGGCCTGAGCAGGTACAGGCATTAGTCAATTGGGTGGCCGACAGTGGATCCAGCACGTTCACATTATCTCCCACCCAGTCTTCTGCAGAAAGCGCACAGATGGCGCATGAAAACCAAGCCCATCGGTCTGTCACATCACCCCCATGCATATCAGGGAAACTGTCTGAGCCTCAAGTTATGCAGCAGTCTCTTATGCTGTTTGAAGACTCTGCTGCCAGGGTTTCCCAAGGGCATCCACCTAGCCCTTCCCCAGGGGTGGAAGAGATAGAATGCACTAACGCACAACCACTTATTTTTCCTGATGATGAGGACATGGGAATACCACCTCAGCACGTCTCTGATGATGACGAAACACAGGTGCCAACTGCTGCGTCTTTCTGCAGTGTGCAGACTGAACAGGAGGTCAGGGATCAAGACTGGGTGGAAGACGACACCACCACCTGCGTCACCAAGCATCTCAACCATGTCACACGGCAGCGTTCAGCTCTCCATCTCACAAACATTTGAGAGAAAGCGTAAATTCCCACCTAGCCACCCTCGATCCCTGGCCCTGAATGCCAGCATTTCTAAACTACTGGCCTATGAAATGCTGTCATTTAGGCTGGTGGACACACACAGCTTCAAACAGCTCATGTCGCTTGCTGTCCCACAGTATGTTGTTCCCAGCCGGCACTACTTCTCCAAGAGAGCCGTGCCTTCCCTGCACAACCAAGTGTCCGATAAAATCAAGTGTGCACTGCGCAACGCCATCTGTGGCAAGGTCCACCTAACCACAGATACGTGGACCAGTAAGCACGGCCAGGGACGCTATATCTCCCTAACTGCACACTGGGTAAATGTAGTGGCGGCTGGGCCCCAGGCGGAGAGCTGTTTGGCGCACGTCCTTCCGCCGCCAAGGATCGCAGGGCAACATTCTTTGCCTCCTGTTGCCTCCTCCTCCTACTCGGCTTCCTCCTCCTCTTCTTCCACCTGCTCATCCAGTCAGCCACACACCTACACCACCAACTTCAGCACAGCCCGGGGTAAATGTCAGCAGGCCATTCTGAAACTCATATGTTTGGGGGACAGGCCCCACACCGCACAGGAGTTGTGGCGGGGTATAGAACAACAGACCGAGGAGTGGTTGCTGCCGGTAAGCCTCAAGCCCGGCCTGGTGGTGTGCGATAATGTGCGAAATCTCTTTGCAGCTCTGGGACTAGCCGGTTTGACGCACATCCCTTGCCTGGCGCATGTGCTGAATTTGGTGGTGCAGAAGTTCATTCGCAACTACCCCGACATGTCAGAGCTGCTGCATAAAGTGCGGGCCGTCTGTTCGCGCTACAGCGTAACTTCGGCCTTCCCGCTCACCGCCTCATATGCGACGTGCCCACCAGGTGGAACTCCACCTTGCATATGCTGGACAGACTGTGCGAGCAGCAGCAGGCCATAGTGGAGTTTCAGCTGCAGCACGCACGGGTCAGTCGCACTGCGGATCAGACCCACTTCACCACCAATGACTGGGCCTCCATGCGAGACCTGTGTGCCCTGTTTCGAGTACTCCACCAACATTGCCAGTGGCGATGACGCCGTTATCAGCGTTACAATACCACTTCTATGTCTCATTGAGAAAACACTTAGGGCGATGATGGAAGAGGAGGTGGCCGAGGAGGAAGAGGGGTCATTTTTAGCACTTTCAGGCCAGTCTCTTCAAAGTGACTCAGAGGGAGGTTTTTTGCAACACCAGAGGCCAGGTACAAATGTGGCCAGACAGGGCCCACTACTGGAGGACGAGGATGAAGAGGAGGTGGAGGAGGATGAGGATGAAGCATGTTCACAGCGGGGTGGCACCCAAAGCAGCTCGGGCCCATCACTGGTGCGTGGCTGGGGGGAAACACAGGACGATGACGATTCGCCTCCCACAGAGGACAGCTTGTCCTTACCTCTGGGCAGCCTGGCACACATGAGCGACTACATGCTGCAGTGCCTGCGCAACGACAGCAGAGTTGCCCACATTTTAACGTGTGCGGACTACTGGGTTGCCACCCTGCTGGATCCCCGGTACAAAGACAATGTGCCCACCTTACTTCCTACACTGGAGCGTGATAGGAAGATGCGCGAGTACAAGCGCACGTTGGTAGACGCGCTACTGAGAGCATTCCCAAATGTCACAGGGGAACCAGTGGAAGCCCAAGGCGAAGGCAGAGGAGGAGCAAGAGGTCGCCAACGCAGCTGTGTCATGGCCAGCTCCTCTGAGGGCAGGGTTAGCATGGCAGAGATGTGGAAAAGTTTTGTCACCACGCCACAGCTAACTGCACCACCACCTGATACGGAACGTGTTAGCAGGAGGCAACATTTCACTAACATGGTGGAACAGTACCTGTGCACACCCCTCCACGTACTGACTGATGGTTCGGCCCCATTCAACTTCTGGGTCTCCAAATTGTCCACGTGGCCAGAGCTAGCCTTTTTTGCCTTGGAGGTGCTGGCCTGCCCGGCGGCCAGCGTTTTGTCTGAACGTGTATTCAGCACGGCAGGGGGCGTCATTACAGACAAACGCAGCCGCCTGTCTACAGCCAATGTGGACAAGCTGACGTTCATAAAAATGAACCAGGCATGGATCCCACAGGACCTGTCCATTTCTTGTGCAGAATAGATATTAACTACCTCCCCTTAACAATATATTATTCTACTCCAGGGCACTTCCTCATTCAATATTATTTTTAATTTCATTTTACCATTATATTGCGGGGCAACCCAAAGTTGAATGAACCTCTCCTCTGTCTGGGTGCCGGGGCCTAAATGTGTGACAGTGGCCTGTTCCAGTGGTGGGTGACGTGAAGCCTGATTCTCTGCTATGACATGAAGACAGATTCTGCGCTGACATAAGGCCAGATTCTCTGTTACGGGACCTCTCTCCTCTGCCTGGGTGCCTGGGCCTAAATGTGTGACAGTGGCCTGTTCCAGTGGTGGGTGACGTGAAGCCTGATTCTCTGCTATGACATGAAGACATATTCTGCGCTGACATAAGGCCAGATTCTCTGTTACGGGACCTCTCTCCTCTGCCTGGGTGCCTGGGCCTAAATATGTGACAGTGGCCTGTTCCAGTGGTGGGTGACGTGAAGCCTGATTCTCTGCTATGACATGAAGCCAGATTCTGTGCTGACATAAGGCCAGATTCTCTGTTACGGGACCTCTCTCCTCTGCCTGGGTGCCTGGGCCTAAATGTGTGACAGTGGCCTGTTCCAGTGGTGGGTGACGTGAAGCCTGATTCTCTGCTATGACATAAAGACAGATTCTGTGCTGACATAAGGCCAGATTCTCTGTTACGGGACCTCTCTCCTCTGCCTGGGTGCCGGGGCCTAAATGTGTGACAGTGGCCTGTTCCAGTGGTGGGTGACGTGAAGCCTGATTCTCTGCTATGACATGAAGACAGATTCTGCGCTGACATAAGGCCAGATTCTCTGTTATGGGACCGCTCTCCTCTGTCTGGGTGCCGGGGCCTAAATATGTGACAGTGGCCTCTTCCAGTGGTGGGTGACATGAAGCCAGATTCTCTGCTATGGCATGAAGAGACTGATTCTCTGCTGACGTGAAGCCAGATTCTCTGCTATGGGACCTCTGTCCAATTGATATTGGGTCATTTTTATTTTTTTAATTTTTATTTTAATTCATTTCCCTATCCACATTTGTTTGCAGGGGATTTACCTTCATGTTGCTGCCTTTTGCAGCCCTCTAGCTCTTTCCTGGGCTGTTTTACAGCCTTTTTAGTGCCCAAAAGTTCGGGTCCCCATTGACTTCAATGGGGATCGGGTTCGGGACGAAGTTCGGGTCGGGTTCGGATCCCGAACCCGAACATTTCCGGGAAGTTCGGCCGAACTTCTCGAACCCGAACATCCAGGTGTTCGCTTAACTCTAGCTGAAATGTTACCGAATTACCGGAAGTCGGAAAGGATGCAGAGGTTCCAAAACAAGTTAAAAAGTATGCTTTACACAGCGTATAAGGGTGATGTCACAGCACAACGGGAATCTAACAGGGGAAGAGGTGAAAGCAATCCTCCTACCACGACCACGCCGGCAAGGACAGGACGCTTTACAGACGTGTTGTTGATGGAGGACATGCAGAACTTTTTAAGTCCTACGCATCGCCACAGCCCTTCGGGGTCTACCCTCAGAGAACGACTTGACCGACAGGTAGCAGACTACCTCGCCTTAACTGCAGATATTGACACTCTGAGGAGCGATGAACCCCTTGACTACTGGGTGTGCAGGCTTGACCTGTGGCCTGAGCTATCCCAATTTGCAATAGAACTTCTGGCCTGCCCCGCTTCAAGTGTCCTGTCAGAAAGGACCTTCAGTGCAGCAGGAGGTATTGTCACTGAGAAGAGAAGTCGCCTAGGTCAAAAAAGTCTAGATTACCTCACCTTTATTAAGATGAAAGAGGCATGGATCCCGAAGGGACTGACAGTGGGGGATGCATTTGACTAAAAAATGCCCGATGAGATGCCTTGGGCTAAAAATGGTCCCCTCCCCACTCTGCTGAATTTAATCTCTGCATGCCGGATGACTTGTGTGACTTCTCCGCCACCAACTAGGGTTCAAGCCGCAATGTTTTAGTGCACTTTTTGCCTTTTTGCTACAGCAGCGGCTGCAACAATACCAAATTTTTCAGGCATGTGTACATGCCTAATTTTTCTGGCCTCTGGTGCTGCACTGTGGCTGCAAAAACAAAACAAAAAAATAGGCACATACATGTGTCAATTCCCCTTCGTGATCGTTACCTTGTTGTGGTGAAGGGGTTTGCGTATCACAATGAAGCGATCACCTCTATGAGTTTGTTGGCAATGGCAATGTTGGCACACCCCAGATGATAAGGTCATTGCTTCATTGTGAACAGATCAAAAGCGATCGGCTGGATAATTTTGCATAGAAAAAACATAAATTTTCTTTGTGATCATCTAAGGTGATCATTAAAGCCTATTAGGCCAACAATGGGCCCACACTGCAGAATCATTGTTTTCTGGGTCACTTAACTGTCACTGAACTACCTCAGCACGACCATAGGCTTTGAAAAACCGCCATAGACTGCAATCTCCCAAACGTGTGCACGAGCACAGTCATCACTACACCAAGATTGACCCATAGAGGAATAAAATTTATGTCATGAGTGTGTCAACTATTGACAACTCTTTGCAGTTGTTTGCGATGCGTTAAACGGGGAGTTTGGTCTGTCAGAGTTTAGTCTGTCACTGTGACGCGGGCGTAACCCTTACACCACCTGATCGATACAACATCATACCTGATCGTATACACACACTGGATGTTTTAAAGCACGTTATTCCAAACAATTTAGGAATGTTAAGTGATTTACGCCCTTTATGGATTAAAACCCGACTCTGCGTCAACTACGTAATTTTCCATGGGAGTTTTGCCATGGATCCCCCTCCGGCATGCCACAGTCCAGGTGTTAGTCCCCTTGAAACAACTTTTCCATCACTATTGTGGCCAGAAAGAGTCCCTGTGGCACTGCACCCACACAACTAAATGTATGTAGATCGCTGAGTTAACAAGCACTTCTGATTAAAGATTCTTTCCTATTCTCTCCCTCACAGCAGCAGCATCCTATCCCTACACTAAGCACAGCAGAGTGACGTGCAGCGCGATGTGACTCCAGCTTATATAGAGGCTGGGTCACATGCTGCACTGGCCAATCACAGCATTGCCATTAGTAGGCATGGCTGTGATAGCTTCTAAGGGCACAGAGTTAAACGCTTGTTGATTGGCTGCTCAGCAGCCTTTCAAAAAGCACCATAAAATAGCCAAACACCGATCCCGAACCCAAACTTTTACTGAAAAGTTCAGGTTCGGGTCCGGGGTCCAAAAATCCTAAAGTTCGGTACTAACCCGAACTTTACAGTTTGGGTTCGCTCAACCCTACTTATGGTCTATTTATATGATAAGAATTAATAGTCATAATGAGACATTTAAGAGACAAACTTCTTAACATTAAAATTGTCAGTCAGTGTTCTCATTTAAGCATAGTTCTATGGTGTCAATTATTTGCACTGCAATTCATAATAGTTGGTATGCTCTCAAAATTTTTATTATTGTGTAAGAGTTAACGAAAGAAAAGCCCATCATGTCGCTTACAAGCAATCAAGATATCAGAGAGATTTATTGGTCAAAAGTCTGTATAAGAAGTCACGAGCTACGCTACACATGACATTGAATTTCATAATGACCCATACACATGACATTGTATCTTATAATGACCCATACACATGACATTGTATTTCATAATGACCCGTACACATGACATTGTATCGTATAAGGACTGGTACACATGACATAGAATTTTTTAATGACTACTACACGTGACATTGTATCTTATAATGACTCATACACATGATGGTATATTTTATAATGACCCATAAACATGATATTGTATCCTTTAATGACTACTACACATGACATTGTATCTAGAGATGAGTGATCTTAATCCCACAAAGTGGAATTCAATCCCAATATCAGGATAAATTTGATTCGCCTAGAAGCCGAATTTCCACGTGCTTCGCGTCAGCAAATCGATTTAACCTGAAATAATATAAAAAACGAAAAAATTCAAACTTACCTCCTCCATTTCCTCACGACGGGCCGCCAGCCTCCATCTTGCTTAAATATCTCAGCCGAAATCCCGTGCAGCATGAGATTACATCATCACTCCAGCCGGCGTGATGATGTAATCACGCGCCGCACGGGTTTTCGGCCGAGATCTTCAAGCAAGATGGCGGCCGCCGACCCGTCGCCAGCAAATGGAGGAGGTAAGTTTGATTTAATAATTTTTTTTGTATTGTTAATTTTACACTCAGATGCTGCGATCATGTATGAACACGGCATCTGAGGGGTACCATGACGGGGGCGGCTCTATCACCGCTCCCTGTCATTGCGCCCACTACTTACAAAAAAATGCATTCGTGACTAAGGAATTCAGCATGAAGTGAATTTTTTTGTGAAATTCGGCGAATTAGCCAAATCGAACTTTTAAGAAATTCGCTCATCTCTAATTGTATCGCATAATGACCCCTACACATGATATTATATCTTATAATGACTACTACATATGGCAGTGTACCTAATAATTACCACTACACATGATAGTGTACCTTAGATCTTAATAAATTAGATCTTGTTAACTCTTTCCTCCCCAGCATGAACATATATTCCCTCATCAAATTTTGCTCCAGAGATACATATGGCTTTTAATGCCTCCACAATTTTCTTCTCCTCTGTCTAGAGGGAGATATAGCTCTATATTTCTGTGAATTTAACAGTTGGGATGAATGAAAGGTGTTTGGACCGCGTCACCTGCTTCTTTATGAGATGACTAGGCCAGGAGAAGGTGGCCCAGAAGGATAAACAGCAGAGGGTGCTACCACAGAAGAAAATGTAATGTAAATTTAAAAAAAAGAAAAAATCATTATAGGTCCATTGCAGTCATACTTCATAGTAAGAATTTCCATGCGATGACCCCTTTATATTTCTCCTCTTGCCTCATATTTCAATCACTTGCTATGACTGACTCAGTTATACTGCAATCTTGGATGGAGCTGAGGAAACGGCCACTTCTGCTTTTTACTTGGTGCCCAGGATACGCAGTTTTCAAAGCAGATAATCTAAGGAAGGAGGAAAAGTCAGGAGAGCTGCGGAGAGAGGCCAAGCTGTCCAGGCATTTTGTGAAGAAATACATCATTAAAGATCAAGATAGGAATTCCACCTTTATCATCTGCAAGACACAGAGGTAAGAAATCCATGCTTGACACCCCTCTCTGCAAGAAATGCATTAGTTGGCTTTGTTCACTCCAGAATTATGTGCTAAAATGTTGTATTTTTTTATTTTTTGGGGGTCGCTGCACATTGTCATACAGTACCATAAGTCACGACCCGTTTCAGGAAGGTAATGCTACTTATCTGGTAAGCCACACACCCTTGTCCGATGGGATAGAAAAAGTTTCCAAGACTTTGCTCAAATGTGCTTCAAAGTATGTACGCCAGAATTCTGGCACAATCCGATTTGGAAATCTCATCCTTTGTACACACAGTATGTAAATGTGTAAAAAAAAATGATATTGTGTGAACAATGCTCAGTAAGATGAATACATCCATAGCTGAACAGCAGGAGAGCAACCAGGTTTACAGCAAATTTTCTTATGTCCTCTCTCCCCCAAACAAAGTCCCTGCAACACTCTCTTCCACTGCCAGTCCTGCACTGGACAGGAGGAAAAGTCCACACCATAGTCATTCCCCTTAGTGCCTCCACACAGTAGTTATGCCACCTTGGTGCCTCCACACAGTAGTTATCGCCCAGGCCTCTACGCCAGTGTCTCTACTAGTTTGCCAAAATGTATCATTCTGGAGTCAGTTTTTAGCTAACAGAGCATTGTCTAAACTGGATACCATTGTACCCACTTAGCTAAAAAATAGTCTTGCTATGTATGAGGTGACTGCCTGTAAACAAGAGGGTTCCCAATCACTGACACCAAGCAGATCTTAAATTTGGTGAAGAGCCGAAGCATAAGATCATTTATACACTAAAAGTTGTGTTTTTGCAGATTTAGATATTTCCTTCCGGTCATATTGTCAGATATCATTTCATTTGTGCAACATTAATCAGCAATGTGTAATACTGGAGTTTATAGCTTTTACATGCAGTAGATATAAGGAGGAAGTTGTGCAAAATTTTTGGGAAATTTGTATCTGAATTATTTCCAAATTTTTCTTTGAGAAGACAGGCACGGCAATGTATATTAACTAGCTTATGGAGAGCGGTAAGGGAGATCGAGCAGTTAGGACTGGTTTAATATAAAGTACAGTATTTGTTACATATTATACATTAATAAAATAATTTAAGAAAAAAAAGATAAAAGGGGACTTCCAGCTGGTGGGCAAATACTGAGGTCACATGGGCGTCAATCCACCGACACGACATAAGTCTCTTGATCTACAATAGTCCAAATGAATAGTGGAACCAAATTGTAGTATGATTGTATACGTGTAGTAGTTTACTCGAAAAAAAACTCAAAAAAATTGATATAACTTAATTAGACTGGAGTTGATTTAAAAAACGTATATTTTAATTAAAGAACAAAAAAAATAATAAAAAAATTAATTAATAGCATGTGGTTTATAGAAAAAAGGTTAGAAATTGATGGAAACACCACTAAAATGCTTTGGGAATAGCATAGGAAGGACATATGGATGCATCTTGGACTCCTATTACATACAATAGACAACCACACAAAGGCTATTTGCCAAAAGCCAGGTATGTGCAAGCTATCGATCTATCCATGAGACAGATACAGTCAGCACACCTTAAAATGGCAGACTTGTGCACTAAGACATTCAAAACCAGCTTTATTTATTTATAATTTTTTCCCCTCAGATAGGAATATTTATAATCTACCACTCATAAACGTTACATCTTATCATCATCTGACTTTATTGCATATTTTCTTATCAAGTTCTATAACTCCTAAATGCTCCATCCCACCTGAGGCATTCCAAACCAGCTCTCATCTAATTGAGAGCCAGTAAGCCTCAGAGTTGCTTCATATCGGTTGGATGGCTTGGGTGGACCTGCGCACCTAGATCAATATCATTAGGGAGACAAAAAGTTTTCTGATTGTCCTAACATAATATTCAATAACCTTTCGATCCAGTTTTGTCATGTAAACTCATTTGCATAAACATTAGAATCTATACTACTCATGAACAGCGCCATCTATTGGTTTCATAGTCTTGTCATAAGACTATGAAACCAATAACATATAAAGCATCATCAATCCTTACATAAAGATGCACTACCATTAGACTACAGGACAATAAATCCACATGAACTCCGAAATGAGACACTGTATACCTCGAGGAATACCTATAATAAAAAGAAAACTTTAAACCACATCACCTGTATAGAAGGGGGAGGGGGTCAGGGGGGGAAATGTTTAGGGAAATGATTATTGCACTGTTTATATGTGTTTTATCTTTGTTTTCACTGCACATATCTGTAATGTGATCCAATATGTACAGTACAGACTAAAAGTTTGGACACACCTTCTCATTCAAAGAGTTTTCTTTATTTTCATGACTATGAAAATTGTAGATTCACACTGAAGGCATCAAAACTATGAATGAACACATGTGGAATTATATACATAACAAAGGGCTCTTTCACACTTGCGTTGTCCGGATCCGTCGTGCACTCCATTTGCCGGAGGTGCCCGCCGGATCCGTCTTCAAAATGCGTTCAGTGTTACTATGGCACCCAGGACGCTATTAAAGTCCTGGTTGCCATAGTAGTACTGGGGAGCGGGGGAGCAGTATACTTACAGTCCGTGCGGCTCCCGGGGCGCTCCAGAATGATGTCAGTGCGCCCCATGCGCATGGATGACGTGATCCATGCGACACGTCATCCATGAGCGTGGGGCACCCTGACGTCACTCTGAAGCGCCCCGGGAGCCGCACGGACGGTAAGTATACTGCTCCCCCGCTCCCCACTACACTTTACCATGGCTGCCAGGACTTTAGCGTCCTGGCAGCCATGGTAACCATTCAGAAAAAGCTAAACATCGGATCCGGCAATGCGCCGAAACGACGTTTAGCTTAAGGCCGGATCCGGATTAAGGCCTTTCAATGGGCATTAATTCCGGATCCGGCCTTGCGGCAAGTGTTTAGGATTTTTGGCCGGAGCAAAAAGCGCAGCATGCTGCGGTATTTTCTCCGGCCAAAAAACTTTCCGGTCCGGAACTGAAGACATCCTGATGCATCCTGAACGGATTTCTCTCCATTCAGAATGCATTAGGATAAAACTGATCAGGATTCTTCCGGCATAGAGCCCCGACGACGGAACTCTATGCCGTAAGAAAAGAACGCAAGTGTGAAAGAGCCCTAACAAGTGTGAAACAACTGAAAATATGTAATATTCTAGGTTCTTCAAAGTAGCCAACTTTTGCTTTGATTACTGCTTTCTACAATCATGGCATTCTCTTGATGAGCTTCAAGAGGTAGTCCCCTGAAATGGTTTTCACTTCACAGGTGTGCCCTGTCAGGTTTAATAAGTGGGATTTCTTGCCTTATAAATAGGGTTGGGACCATCAGTTGCGTTGAGGAGAAGTCAGGTGGATACACAGCTGAGAGTCCTACTGAATAGACTGTTAGAATTTGTATTATGGCAAGAAAAAAGCAGCTAAGTAAAGAAAAACGAGTGGCCATCATTACTTTAAGAAATGAAGGTCAGTCAGTCAGCCGAAAAATTGGGAAAACTTTGAAAGTAAGGGCTATTTGACCATGAAGGAGAGTGATGGGGTGCTGCGCCAGATGACCTGGCCTCCACAGTCACCGGACCTGAACCCATTCGAGATGGTTTGGAGTGAGCTGGACCGCAGAGTGAAGGCAAAAGGGCCAACAAGTGCTAAGCATCTCTGGGAACTCCTTCAAGACTGTTGGAAGGCCATTTCAGGGGACTACCTCTTGAAGCTCATCAAGAGAATGCCAAGAGTGTGCAAAGCAGTAATCAAAGCAAAAGGTGGCTACTTTGAAGAACCTAGAATATGACATATTTTCAGTTGTTTCACACTTGTTTGTTATGTATATAATTCCACATGTGTTAATTCATAGTTTTGATGCCTTCATAGTCATGAAAATAAAGAAAACTCTTTGAATGAGGTGTGTCCAAACTTTTGGTCTGTACTGTATGTTTGAATGTAAATGTGCAAATTATATCAAAACCTAATAAAATGTATTTTAAAAATAAAAGACTATAAAACTAGTGATGAGCGGGAGGTGCCATATTCGATTTCGACGAAATTCGCGAATATTCGCTAGAATTTTCGTCTCATATTCGTCGAAATCGAATATTCGTCATTATTCTAGTTATCGCAATTAATATGCGATTTAAATAATCGCGTATTGCGATTTTAACTTAAGGCAACTTTCCTATTGGTTTGATATCTAGAATTAGCGAAGAGGAGGAATATGACGAATGTATTTGTCATATTCCTCAAAACGAAGATAAACAAAATATTCTCCATCTTCGTTTTAGCTCCATATTCGTCAACTTTGATAATTCTAACAATCAAATAGGAAAGTTGACTATAGAGACAGCTGTGTTTAATTCGCTATGCGATTATATTACTTTTTTTTTTTTAATAAATAGAATAATTATAATAATTATCAAGTATTATAATTATTCTATTTATTTAAAAAAGCAAAGTAATATAATCGCATAGCGAATTAAACACAGCTGTCTCTATAGTCAACTTTCCTATTTGATTGTTAGAATTAGCGAAGTTGACGAATATGGAGCTAAAACAAAGATGGAGAATATTTTGTTATCTTCGTTTTGAGGAATATGACGAATACATTCGTCATATTCCTCATCTTTGCTAATTCCACCAAGCCAACCATAGTAAACCAAGTCTAAGTTAAAATCGCAATGCGATTACTTCAAGTTATATTAATCGCATTGCAATTTCAACTTAATTCTGACATCCGACAGTACATTCTAGTATGGAGGCGTTCCCATGGTGATGGGGACGCTCCATGAGCACGGAAGTCGTCAGAAGCGGCAACGGGCACTGACTGGAGCAGCCAGGAAGCCAGGAATCCTCAGAACAGGTAAGAACTACTTTTGGGAAGTGGGAAAGAAAAAAATTATAACAATAATATAAAAAAAAACTAATATTCGAAACTAACGAATTTATAGCGCTATATTCAAAATATTCGCGAATTAGCGAAGTGCCGATATTCGCTAAAAAAATTCACTATTCGAATATTTGCGCTCAACACTAAATAAAACCAATAGATGGTGCTGTTCATGAGTCATGAACAGCGCCATCTATTGGATTCATAGTCTTGTCATAAGACTATGAATCCAATAAATGGCGCTGTTCATGAGGAGTGTTGATCGCGAATATTCGAATCGTGGATTTTTATCGCAAATTTTCCATGCAAATAGTGTTTCAGCTAAAAAAATAACAATCAGATTCAGCTAATTTGCTATGCCCACTATTATGCAAATGAGTTTACATGACAAAACTGTATAGAAAGGTTATTGAATATTATGTTAGGACAATCAGAAAACTTTTTGTCACCCTAATGATAATGATCTAGGTGTGCAGGTCCACCCAAGCCATCCAAAAGTTATAAAGCAAGTTTTAGGCTTACTGGCTCCCAGTCAGATGAGAGCTGGTTTAAATGTCTCATAGTGCACAAGGCTGCCATTGTAAGGTATGCTGACTGTATCTGTCTCATGGATAGATTGTTGGCTTGCACCTACCTGGCTTTTGGCAAATTAGCCTTTGTGTGGTTGTCTATTGTATGTAGAGTTGAGCGAACACCTGGATGTTCGGGTTCGAGAAGTTCGGCCGAACTTCCCGGAAATGTTCGGGTTCGGGATTCGAACCCGATCCGAACTTCGTCCCGAACCCGAACCCCATTGAAGTCAATGGGGACCCGAACTTTTGGGCACTAAAAAGGCTGTAAAACAGCCCAGGAAAGAGCTAGAGAGCTGCAACATGTAGGTAAATCCCCTGCAAACAAATGTGGATAGGGAAATGAATTAAAATAAAAATGAAAAAAATAAAAATGAACCAATATCAATTGGACAGAGGTCCCATAGCAGAGAATCTGGCTTCACGTCAGCAGAGAATAAGTCTCTTCATGCCATAGCAAAGAATCTGGCTTCATGTCAGCAGAGAATCAGTCTCTTCATGCCATAGCAGAGAATCTGGCTTCATGTCAGCGCAGAATCAGTCTTCATGTCATAGCAGAGAATTAGGCTTCACGTCACCCACCACTGGAACAGGACACTGTCACACATTTAGGCCCCGGCACCCAGACAGAGGAGAGCGGTCCCGTAACAGAGAATCTGGCCTTATGTCAGCGCAGAATCAGTCTTCATGTCATAGCAGAGAATCAGGCTTCACGTCACCCACCACTGGAACAGGCCACTGTCATACATTTAGGCCCAGGCACCCAGGCAGAGGAGAGAGGTCCCGTAACAGAGAATCTGGCCTTATGTCAGCGCAGAATCTGTCTTCATGTCATAGCAGAGAATCAGGCTTCACGTCACCCACCACTGGAACAGGCCACTGTCACACATTTAGGCCCAGGCACCAAAGGCAGAGGAGAGGTCCCGTAACAGAGAATCTGGCCTTATGTCAGCGCAGAATCTGTCTTCATGTCATAGCAGAGAATCAGGCTTCACGTCACCCACCACTGGAACAGGCCACTGTCACACATTTAGGCCCAGGCACCCAGGCAGAGGAGAGAGGTCCCGTAACAGAGAATCTGGCCTTATGTCAGCGCAGAATCTGTCTTCATGTCATAGCAGAGAATCAGGCTTCACGTCACCCACCACTGGAACAGGACACTGTCACACATTTAGGCCCAGGCACCCAGGCAGAGGAGAGAGGTCCCGTAACAGAGAATCTGGCCTTATGTCAGCGCAGAATCTGTATTCATGTCATAGCAGAGAATCAGGCTTCACGTCACCCACCACTGGAACAGGACACTGTCACACATTTAGGCCCCGGCACCCAGACAGAGGAGAGCGGTCCCGTAACAGAGAATCTGGCCTTATGTCAGCGCAGAATCAGTCTTCATGTCATAGCAGAGAATCAGGCTTCACGTCACCCACCACTGGAACAGGCCACTGTCACACATTTAGGCCCAGGCACCCAGGCAGAGGAGAGAGGTCCCGTAACAGAGAATCTGGCCTTATGTCAGCGCAGAATCTGTCTTCATGTCATAGCAGAGAATCAGGCTTCACGTCACCCACCACTGGAACAGGCCACTGTCACACATTTAGGCCCAGGCACCAAAGGCAGAGGAGAGGTCCCGTAACAGAGAATCTGGCCTTATGTCAGCGCAGAATCTGTCTTCATGTCATAGCAGAGAATCAGGCTTCACGTCACCCACCACTGGAACAGGCCACTGTCACACATTTAGGCCCAGGCACCCAGGCAGAGGAGAGAGGTCCCGTAACAGAGAATCTGGCCTTATGTCAGCGCAGAATCTGTCTTCATGTCATAGCAGAGAATCAGGCTTCACGTCACCCACCACTGGAACAGGACACTGTCACACATTTAGGCCCAGGCACCCAGGCAGAGGAGAGCGGTCCCGTAACAGAGAATCTGGCCTTATGTCAGCGCAGAATCTGTCTTCATGTCATAGCAGAGAATCAGGCTTCACGTCACCCACCACTGGAACAGGCCACTGTCACACATTTAGGCCCAGGCACCCAGGCAGAGGAGAGAGGTCCCGTAACAGAGAATCTGGCCTTATGTCAGCGCAGAATCTGTATTCATGTCATAGCAGAGAATCAGGCTTCACGTCACCCACCACTGGAACAGGCCACTGTCACACATTTAGGCCCAGGCACCCAGGCAGAGGAGAGAGGTCCCGTAACAGAGAATCTGGCCTTATGTCCGCGCAGAATCTGTATTCATGTCATAGCAGAGAATCAGGCTTCACGTCACCCACCACTGGAACAGGCCACTGTCACAGATTTAGGCCCCGGCACCCAGACAGAGGAGAGCGGTCCCGTAACAGAGAATCTGGCCTTATGTCAGTGCAGAATCTGTATTCATGTCATAGCAGAGAATCAGGCTTCACGTCACCCACCACTAGAACAGGCCACTGTCACACATTTAGGCCCCGGCACCCAGACAGAGGAGAGGTTCATTCAACTTTGGGTTGCCCCGCAATATAATGGTAAAATGAAATTAAAAAAAGTATTGAATGAGGAAGTGCCCTGGAGTAGAATAATATATTGATAAGGGGAGGTAGTTAATATCTAATCTGCACAAGGGATGCACAGGTCCTGTGGGATCCATGCCTGGTTCATTTTTATGAACGTCAGCTTGTCCACATTGGCTGTAGACAGGCGGCTGCGTTTGTCTGTAATGACGCCCCCTGCCGTGCTGAATACACGTTCAGACAAAACGCTGGCCGCCGGGCAGGCCAGCACCTCCAAGGCATAAAAGGCTAGCTCTGGCCACGTGGACAATTTGGAGACCCAGAAGTTGAATGGGGCCGAACCATCAGTCAGTAAGTAGAGGGGTGTGCACAGGTACTGTTCCACCATGTTAGTGAAATGTTGCCTCCTGCTAACACGTTCCGTATCAGGTGGTGGTGCACTTAGCTGTGGCGTGGTGACAAAACTTTTCCACATCTCTGCCATGCTAACCCTACCCTCAGAGGAGCTGGGCGTGACACAGCTGCGTTGGCGACCTCTTGCTCCTCCTCTGCCTTCGCCTTGGGCTTCCACTGGTTCCCCTGTGACATTTGGGAATGCTCTCAGTAGCGCGTCTACCAACGTGCGCTTGTACTCGCGCATCTTCCTATCACGCTTCAGTGTAGGAAGTAAGGTGGGCACATTGTCTTTGTACCGGGGATCCAGCAGGGTGGCAACCCAGTAGTCCGCACACGTTAAAATGTGGGCAACTCTGCTGTCGTTGCGCAGGCACTGCAGCATGTAGTCGCTCATGTGTGCCAGGCTGCCCAGAGGTAAGGACAAGCTGTCCTCTGTGGGAGGCGTATCGTCATCGTCCTGAATTTCCCCCCAGCCACGCACCAGTGATGGGCCCGAGCTGCTTTGGGTGCCACCTTGCTGTGAACATGCTTCATCCTCATCCTCCTCCACCTCCTCCTCATCCTCGTCCTCCTCGTCCTCCAGTAGTGGGCCCTGTCTGGCCACATTTGTACCTGGCCTCTGGTGTTGCAAAAAACCTCCCTCTGAGTCACATCGAAGAGACTGGCCTGAAAGTGCTAAAAATGACCCCTCTTCCTCCTCTTCCTCCTGGGCCACCTCCTCTTCCATCATCGTCCTAAGTGTTTTCTCAAGGAGACATAGAAGTGGTATTGTAACGCTGATAACGGCGTCATCGCCACTGGCCATGTTGGTGGAGTACTCGAAACAACGCAACAGGGCACACAGGTCTCGCATGGAGGCCCAGTCATTGGTGGTGAAGTGTGTCTGATCCGCAGTGCGACTGACCCGTGCGTGCTGCAGCTAAAACTCCACTATGGCCTGCTGCTGCTCGCACAGTCTGTCCAGCATATGCAAGGTGGAGTTCCACCTGGTGGGTACGTCGCATATGAGGCGGTGAACGGGAAGGCCGAAGTTACGGTGTAGTGCAGACATGCAAGCAGCGGCAGGGTGTGAACGCCGGAAGCGTGAACAGACGGCCCGCACTTTATGCAGCAGCTCTGACATGTCGGGGTAGTTGCGAATGAACTTCTGCACCACCAAATTCAGCACATGCGCCAGGCAAGGGATGTGCGTCAATCCAGGTAGGCCAAGAGCTGCAACTAGATTTCGCCCATTATCGCACACCACCAGGCCGGGCTTGAGGCTCACCGGCAGCAACCACTCATCGGTCTGTTGTTCTATACCCCGCCACAACTCCTGTGCGGTGTGGGGCCTGTCCCCCAAACATATGAGTTTCAGAATGGCCTGCTGACGTTTACCCCGTGCTGTGCTGAAGTTGGTGGTGAAGGTGTGTGGCTGACTGGATGAGCAGGTGGAAGAAGAGGAGGAGGAAGCTGAGTAGGAGGAGGAGGAGACAGGAGGCAAAGAATGTTGCCCTGCGATCCTTGGCGGCGGAAGGACGTGCGCCAAACAGCTCTCCGCCTGGGGCCCAGCCGCCACTACATTTACCCAGTGTGCAGTTAGGGAGATATAGCGTCCCTGGCCGTGCTTACTGGTCCATGTATCTGTGGTTAGGTGGACCTTGCCACAGATGGCGTTGCGCAGTGCACACTTGATTTTATCGGACACTTGTTTGTGCAGGGAAGGCACGGCTCTCTTGGAGAAGTAGTGGCGGCTGGGAACAACATACTGTCGGACAGCAAGTGACATGAGCTGTTTGAAGCTGTGTGTGTCCACCAGCCTAAATGACAGCATTTCATAGGCCAGTAGTTTAGAAATGCTGGCATTCAGGGCCAGGGATCGAGGGTGGCTAGGTGGGAATTTACGCTTTCTCTCAAATGTTTGCGAGATGGAGAGCTGAACGCTGCCGTGTGACATGATTGAGATGCTTGGTGACGCAGGTGGTGGTGTTGGTGGTACATCCCATGTTTGCTGGGCGGCAGGTGCCAACGTTCCTCCAGAGGCAGAGGAAGAGGCCGAGGCGGCGGCAGCAGCAGCAGAAGAGGCCGAGGCGGCGGCAGCAGCAGAAGAGGCCGAGGCAGCGGCAGCAGCAGAAGAGGCCGAGGCGGCAGCAGCAGAAGAGGTAGCAGGGGGAGCCTGAGTGACTTCCTTGTTTTTAAGGTGTTTACTCCACTGCAGTTCATGCTTTGCATGCAGGTGCCTAGTCATGCAGGTTGTGCTAAGGTTCAGAACCTTAATGCCTCGCTTCAGGCTCTGATGGCACAGCGTGCAAACCACTCGGGTCTTGTCGTCAGCACATTGTTTGAAGAAGTGCCATGCCAGGGAACTCCTTGAAGCTGCCTTTGGGGTGCTCGGTCCCAGATGGCGGCGGTCAGTAGCAGGCGGAGTCTCTTGGCGGCGGGTGTTCTGATTTTGCCCACTGCTCCCTCTTTTGCTACGCTGTTGGCTCGGTCTCACCACTGCCTCTTCCTCTGAACTGTGAAAGTCAGTGGCACGACCTTCATTCCATGTGGGGTCTAGGACCTCATCGTCCCCTGCATCGTCTTCCACCCAGTCTTGATCCCTGACCTCCTGTTCAGTCTGCACACTGCAGAAAGATGCAGCAGTTGGCACCTGTGTTTCGTCATCATCAGAGACGTGCTGAGGTGGTATTCCCATGTCCTCATCATCAGGAAACATAAGTGGTTGTGCGTCGGTGCATTCTATGTCTTCCACCCCTGGGGAAGGGCTAGGTGGATGCCCTTGGGAAACCCTGGCAGCAGAGTCTTCAAACAGCATAAGAGACTGCTGCATAACTTGAGGCTCAGACAGTTTCCCTGATATGCATGGGGGTGATGTGACAGACCGATGGGCTTGGTTTTCATGCGCCATCTGTGCGCTTTCTGCAGAAGACTGGGTGGGAGATAATGTGAACGTGCTGGATCCACTGTCGGCCACCCAATTGACTAATGCCTGTACCTGCTCAGGCCTTACCATCCTTAGAACGGCATTGGGCCCCACCAAATATCGCTGTAAATTCTGCTGGCTACTGGGACCTGAGGTAGTTGGTTCACTAGGACGTGTGGCTGTGGCAGAACGGCCACATCCTCTCCCAGCACCAGAGGGTCCACTAACACCACCACGACCATGTCCACGTCCGCGTCCCTTATTAGATGTTTTCCTCATTGTTCCCGTTCACCACAATTTTGAGAATGGCAAATTTGGGAATGCTTTTTCAACCCAGAAAAAAAAGTGTGCTTTTACGGTCACTACAAATAAC
This sequence comes from Bufo bufo, assembly GCF_905171765.1. Classification (NCBI taxonomy): domain Eukaryota; kingdom Metazoa; phylum Chordata; class Amphibia; order Anura; family Bufonidae; genus Bufo; species Bufo bufo. The sequence continues at coordinate 17,408,489 of NC_053389.1, forward strand.
TTGACCAGCTAAAACAGTGCAGATTTGGTTGAATAGAGATGTGAGACCTGTTTTTTTTTTGCGCTGTGTGACAGTTATAGGTTTAATCACAGAATGACACTTCTATCAGCACGCTAGCGTGTGTCTTAGGTTTTTCTGAATGACACTATCAATACCTTCAATGTAAGATTTTCTTTTTGGGATAGATTTCAAGTAGGCCTCAAATACCAGAAACTAGTTATTTTGAGAATGGCAAATTTGGGAATGCTTTTTCAACCCAGAACAAAAAGTCTGCTTTTACGGTCACTACAAATAACTTGACCAGCTCAAACAGTGCAGATTTGGTTGAATAGAGATGTGAGACCTGTTTTTTTTTGCGCTGTGTGACAGGTATAGGTTTAATCACAGAATCACACTTCTATCAGCACGCTAGCGTGTGTCTTAGGTTTTTCTGAATGACACTATCAATACCTTCAATGTAAGATTTTATTTTTGGGATAGATTTCAAGTAGGCCTCAAATACCACAAACTAGTTATTTTGATAATGGCAAATTTGGGAATGCTTTTTCAACCCAGAAAAAAAAAGTGTGCTTTTACGGTCAATACAAATAACTTGACCAGCTAAAACAGTACAGATTTGGTTGAATAGAAATGTCAGGTCTATTTTTTAGGCGCTGGGTGACAGGCTCAACTTGCCCCTGATGTAATATATGGCCAAAAAATAACCACACTGTTGATGGTTAAATGCACTTGGGTGACACAGGCTCAGCCTGCACCAGATGTAGTATATGGCCAAAAAATAATCAGACTGTTGATGGTTAAATGCACTTGGGTGACACAGGCTCAGCCTGCACCAGATGTAGTATATGGCCAAAAAATAATCAGACTGTTGATGGTTAAATGCACTTGGGTGACACAGGCTCAGCCTGCAGCTGATGTAGGATATAGCACAAAATAACCACACTATTGATGGTTTAATACACTTGGGTGACACAGGCTCAGCCTGCAGCTGATGTAGTATATGGCCAAAAAATAAATCAGACTGTTGATGGTTAAATGCACTTGGGTGACACAGGCTCAGCCTGCAGCTGATGTAGTATATAGCACAAAATAACCACACTATCGATGGTTAAATACACTTGGTGATAGCTCGTGCTGGCGCACCACAAGTCACAAAATGGCCGCCGATCACCCCAGAAAAAAAGTGATCTAAAAACGCTCTGGGCAGCCTCAAAAAAGTGAGCAAGTCAATAATAGCACTTCAATGATCCACAGCTGCAGATCGATCACAGAATGAAGTCTTTTGGAGGAGTTAATCTGCCTAATCTCGCCCTAACGTCGCAGCTGCAACCTCTCCCTATACTGATCATAGCAGAGTGACGTGCGGCGCTTTGTGACTCCAGCTTAAATAGAGGCTGGGTCACATGGTGCACTGGCCAATCACAGCCATGCCAATAGTAGGCATGGCTGTGATGGCCTCTTGGGCCAAGTAGTATGACGCTTGTTGATAGGCTGCTTTGCAGCCTTTCAAAAAGCGCCAAGAAAGCGCCGAACACCGAACCCGAACCCGGACTTTTACGAAAATGTTCGGGTTCGGGTCCGTGTCACGGACACCCCAAAATTCGGTACGAACCCGAACTATACAGTTCGGGTTCGCTCATCCCTAATTATATGTAATAGGAGTCCAAGATGCATCCAGCTGTCCTCTCCTTGCTGTTTCCGAACAATTTCTAACCTTTTTCTGTGAACCAGACATCCTCTCTTCTTCAGAGCACGGGGTGCCTCTCATTGATGTTCATTGTGTTCAATTGTGCTCGAGCATACACAGGATTCGGCCGAACGCTGCAAATTCGGGCTGCTCGCTCAACACTAGTTTATATAAGAAAATATATATAAAATGTATTCCAACTGATCGTGACAATCTGTGATTTATATGGTTCTTTTTTTGTTATTTTTCTTAATAAATTATGAATAGTCCATCAAATGTCCTTTAATTTATATAATTTTTGTGATTTTCCTTAGGCTACTTTCACACTTGCGTTCGGGGTTCCGCTTGTAAGTTCCATTTGAAGCCTCTCACAAGCGGCCCCGAACGCATTCTGAGTGGATGCAGATCCGCTCAGAATGCATCAGTTTGGCACCGTTTGGCCTCCGTTCTGCTCAGCAGGCGGACACCCGAACGCAGCTTGCAGCGTTTTGGTGTCCGCCTGGCCGTGTGGAGCCAAACGGATCCGTCCAGACTTACAATGCAAGTCAATGGGGACGGATCCGTTTGACGTTGACACAATATGGTGCAATTGCAAACGGATCCGTCCCCCATTGACTTTCTATGTAAAGTCAGGAGTCCCTAATAATATACCATCAGATCGGAGTTTTCTCCAATCCGATGGTATATTTAACTTGAAGCGTCCCCATCACCATGGGAACGCCTCAATGTTAGAATATACCATTGGATTTGAGTTAGATCGTGAAACTCAGATCCGACAGTATATTCTAACACAGAGGCGTTCCCATGGTGATGGGGACGCTTCAAGTTAGAATATACTAAAAGGTCTGTGTACATGACTGCCCCCTGCTGCCTGGCAGGTGCTGCCAGGCAGCAGGGGGTAGACCCCCCCCCCCTGTATTTACCTCATTGGTGGCCAGTGCGGCCGCCCCCCCTCCCTCCCCTGTATTTAACTCATTGATGGCCAGTGTGGCTGGCCCCCCCTCCCTCCCCTGTATTTAACTCATTGGTGGCCAGTGCGGCCTGCCCCCCCTCCCTCCCTCCCTTGTATTTAACTCATTGGTGGCCAGTGCGGCCGCCCCCCCCCTCCCTCCGTTGTATTTAACTCATTGGTGGCCAGTGCGGCCGGCCCCCCTCTCTCCCCCCCCTGTATTTAACTCATTGGGGGCCAGTGCGGCCGGCCCCCCCTTCCTCTCCCCCCTAATTAAAATGACCGACCCCCCATCATTGGTGGCAGCGGAGAGTTCCGATCGGAGTCCCAGTTTAATCGCTGGGACTCCGATCGGTAACCATGGCAACCAGGATGCTACTGCAGTCCTGGCTGCTATGGTTACTTAGCAATTTTAGAAGCATTATACTTACCTGCGATGTCTGTGACCGGCCGGGCGCTCCACCTACTGGTAAGTGAAAGGTCTGTGCAACGCATTGCTTATAGCACAGACCTTTCACTTACCACTAGGAGGAGCGCCCGACCGGTCACAGAGGGAGGGAGGGGGGGCCGGCCGCACTGGCCACCAATAAGTTAAATACAGGGGAGGGAGGTGGGGCCGGCCACACTGGCCACCAATGAGTTAAATGAAGGGGAGGGAGGGGGGGCGGCCGCACTGGCCACCAATGAGTTAAATACAGGGGAGGGAGGGAGAGGGGGCCGCACTGGCCACCAATGAGTTAAATACAGGGGAGGGAGGGGGGGGTCTGCCCCCTGCTGCCTGGCAGCACCTGCCAGGCAGCAGGGGGCAGTCATGTACACAGTTCTTTTAGTATATTCTAACTTGAAGCGTCCCCATCACCATGGGAACGCCTCTGTGTTAGAATATACTGTCTGATCTGAGTTTTCACGAAGTGAAAAATCAGATCTGAAAAAAACAGTTATGCAGACGGATCCGTTCTGAACGGATGCAAGCGTTTGCATTATAGGAGCGGATCCGTCTGTACAGACACCAGACGGATCCGCTCCGAACGCAAGTGTGAAAGTAGCCTTAATGTGCAAAATAATTGATTGTGTGTCTTCAATCGTTCTGTTGTGCCCCTTGTTGTATTCAAAGTAATAAGTACATCCAAAGTGTTTAAAATATAACATAAACTAATTGATTTGTTATTGCTGCTAAGCAGTATATGTTATCATTTAACAAAGTCAGCTTCTCATGTGCCGAGCGAGATAGATGAAATTTACGAAGTAATTTGTATTGTTACATCTTCGATCGTTCTGCAATGCCCCTTGTTGTATTTAGAGCAGAGGGGACTACCTCTTGAGGCCCATCAAGAGAATGCCAAGAGTGTGCAAAGCAGTAATCAAAGCAAAAGGTGGCTACTTTGAAGAACCTAGAATATGACATATTTTCAGTTGTTTCACACTTGTTTGTTATGTATATAATTCCACATGTGTTAATTCATAGTTTTGATGCCTTCAGTGTGAATCTACAATTGTCATAGTCATGAAAATAAAGAAAACTCTTTGAATGAGAAGGTGTGTCCAAACTTTTGGTCTGTACTGTATATATATATATATATTTTTATTTTTATTTTTTTTAAGTTGAACCGTGCTTTACAATGAATGGAAATAATTTTTCTCATTATTATGTTAATCTTAGAGCTCAATACCAGTGGGACCAATGACTGACCGCCGTGTACATTATAGCGCAATTTTACTGATTTTTACCCTGCTATGGAGAGGTGAGTACAGAGACACTCTCTAAGTAATATTCAGTGTACTGAGTTTATCCCTTGGTATGAAAATTTGTGCAGAAAATGAACTGGGCTCTGGAGACCTTCTCTTTAGGGCCTTTCAGATTCTTTTGACAGTTGAATTTGGCATGAATTCCCCACCAGGCACCAGCATGGAAACAGACTCTTGTCGTTTTCAAAGGGAGGCAGTGCTGCTCATGGTTTATGGCCTTGACTGTAAATTAAGGTCATAGCCATAAACTGCAGACTCCAATTGAAATCAGGGAGAAGGGTCCACACAATTCATATGTGAATAAGTCATTGTCAGGATTCTGATGTTTTTCTATGAACTGACCACTAGTGGCCACTGTTTCCTGTTTTGTGCTGCACTTTCACTCCTTACGACTAAAGGTTGCTACTGTATTTTTCCCTTAAACTTGCTGAATGTTGTTTCTTGTGGAAGCCATCATTCTTCGTGTTTGGTCCTTTTTTTAGATCGCATGGAGATACAAATGTAATACTCTGAAGTGGTATTACCACTCTACACCCCGCTACTGTCTTTAATTGCTACCATATTGTTATCTGTGTATTTATTACAGGTCCTCCTACACTGTGCATTCTTAATTTTGCAATTAAACTGTTATGTTCATGTAATGTGCCTGTTTCGCCAGCAGGTGGCAGCGTATAAGTGGCAGGGAGATCCTTAAATAAAATGGAATTTACCATTCCATTTTCCCCCTTTTGGGCAGAAGTGAGCCAGTCCTGTTTCCTACCAAAGGGAGGGGTTGCAGTTCTAGTTTATAGAAGTTTAGACTCCATGGTGGAGCTGAGAAGACAGGAAAGATGTAGCAGCAAGGGGAAAAGGTTATCCGGCTGCGGCCGGAGTCTCTCCAAAGGGAAGTAGCTCATAGAGCCCCCTGACTCCTTGCTAATTTACTTACTGAGTGTCAGGAGGGGGACAACAGCCAAAGGCACCCCAATCCAGGGATACCAGAACTGACTGAAAGTCCAGTAACCAGATCCAAGCCGAGTTTAGCAGAGCAGAGAGAGAAAGCAGAGATATCAAGTTTGCCTGCGATTTTATGCCAAAGCCTGTTGGAACTAAGAGAAAGCCTGAATATTGTTTGGATGCCAGTTTACCCAAGTAAAGCTGTTGTTCATAGGAGTCTGGACTCAACTTATTCCCCACCATTACTCATCCCCTTTATCGCTTCGGAGCCTAACCCTGGGGAGTGATGGTATCCAGGTAGGAGCACCGTGACATACACCGTGACATGTGGGCCTCACCACACCACTCTGCATTCCACTAAACCTGAGACATGATCGGCCCTGGGGGGCGGCGTGTTGCACAAACAATGCTTGATAATTGTGACTCACTCTTTTGTCCAGCTCCAGTCTCACGGCCTTGTGTACTTATACAGCTGATATGCCACAGAGAGGCTGATTCATGCGCATTGAGTGTTTTATGATTTTGGAAACTGCTATTATTAAGGGAACCAATGTGTAAATTATTTGTAGGAGCTGAGCTGCAGTAAACTGGTACGGCTACTACACAGTGGATGGAGCGGTCAGCTTCCAGCCCTGTCCACAGTGTTAGATCCAGCACTTGGGGCTTCCCGAACCAACTGATCTGTCATGTGTCCTAGGGATAGGTCATCAAAGTAAAGAAACTGGAAAACCCTTTTTAATTTAAACTGCCCTCTCCAGAGGCAATTGTCATACTATTTGCACTAGTTATTAAAAGTGAACATAATGTTGAGTGTTCCTTTTTTATTATTTTGTCTAGATGCAAGCACACAGTTTTATAATGGATTAATTGTAATGTCTCCAAGAAATGTGGAAGTCCAGGCCGGACTCTGCGTGCACATCCCTTGCACTTTTAATATTCAACCAATATACACCCCCTCCAGGGAAACCAGAGGAATCTGGCTCAGGGGAAATGCCTTTCCAATGAAGACTGTGGCTGTTAAGAGTGGTAATGATTCTGAAAATAGAAGGGAACGGATCTTTCTTACTGGAGATGTCTGGAGAGGAGATTGTTCCCTGATGATCAACAATGCAAGACAACAAGATGCTGACTATTATACTTTTAAATTAGAGGAGGGAGCCTTACAACATACCTTCAATAACTTCAGAACCTTTGTGAGAGTAACTGGTGAGTAGATTATCTCCACTTATCTTCTAATATTATTGACTAGTTAGGACACTTAACCCATTAGTTAGGCTGAGTTCAAATAACCATTTAGCTTTCTGTTCTTCTAATCCATCAAAAGAAGAGAAAAAAAAACATAAAAACACAATTTATTTTGAGCACCCAAAAAAAAGCACCCAAAAAAAAAGAAAAAAAGATCCTTTATTTTGATCATCCTTTGTGCTAATTTTTAATCCAATTTTTAAGTTCCATCTGAGATCTGTTATTTTAGAAGGACAAAAAAGTCCTGTGAGGAAGATTTTTTCACCTGTCAAAAATGAAGGATCTCTTATGGAACTGACAAAATTGGATGCAAAATGGCATCCAATTTTGTCAGTTCCATAAGAGATCCTTCATTTTTGACAGGTGAAAAAATCTTCCTCACAGGACTTTTTTGTCCTTCTAAAATAACAGATCTCAGATGGAACTGAAAAATTGGATTAAAAATTAGCACAAAGGATGATCAAAATAAAGGATCTTTTTTTTTTTTTTTTTCCTGTTCTTCTGACGGATCAGAAGAATGCAAAACTAAACGGTGATGTGAACCCGGCAGTAGCACATACTGTCTAATGGATAAAGTAAAACCAAGGAATTCCAGATTATTTCAGGTATAATGAGGATACACATAAATATGTACTAAAAATATCAGAACCCTTTAAGATTTCTCTCTCTCTCTCTCTCTCTTTTGTTAGAGTTATCAGATAAACCGGAGATCTCTCCTGCCGGAATTATTGTTGCTGGTCAGGGGGTGACGTTGAGCTGTACAAGTCCTGGGAGATGTTCTGGAAAACCTCCATTAATCAAATGGGAAGGAAAAGCTAAAATGAAGACAGAAATAATATATGCAATAAGTAATGAAGACGGCACCACCACTCACTCTTCCAACATCACCTTTGTTCCTTCGATTGAAGATGATGGACTACTACTGACCTGTACAGTGATTTATGAAAATAATGTGACCACAAGGAATGGCATCTTGCTGAGTGTAAAAGGTGAGTTTCGTCACAACTTTGGATCTACTGGACATATAGCATTGCTTTCTAAGACCAGCAGGACTACGTAGGGGCTGTATATGCAAACAGTAGAACATAGATTGAGAATATTTGTAGATACATGGGAGAAGAAGACCCTCCTCACTGAAAGACAATCACTTTATTCACAGATATTTCTGTGTCTGGCAGTAGTATTTACTGTAGTGATATTAGACTCTATAGTGCTGTATTAGTAATAGAGAAAGTAGCAGTACCATAGCATTAATAGAAATCAGAGTTGAATGAACCCGAACTGTAAAGTTTTGGTACACGGACCCGAACCCGAACTTTTTCACTGAAGTCCGGGTTCGGGTTCGGTGTTCGGGTTATTTTATTCAAATACAGAGGTGTTCCCATAGTGATGGGGATGCTTGAAGTTAAAATATACCATTGGATTGGAGAAAACTCTGATCCGATGGTATATTCTAACACAGAGGCGTTCCCATGGTGATAGGGATGCTTGAAGTTTAAATATACCATCAGAGGGGAGAAAACTCTGATCCGATGGTATATTCTAAACCCGTGGCGTTCCCATGGTGATGGGGATGCACCTCTGACAGGGCGCTGCCATCTGCGGCACCTGATTGATTAATTGCGCGAGTGGCAGCTCCCTGTCAGAGGTCAGGTGCCGGGAATGTTTCTACAATGTTTGCATTGGTGGGCAGTGTGCCCCCACCCCCTCCCCAGCATTAAAATCATTGGTGGGCAGTGCGCCCTCCCCCCCATCATTGGTGGCAGCGGCATTTCTGATCGGAGTTACCATGGCAGCCAGCAGTGCTGCTGCCACCAATGATGGGGGGGAGGGCGCACTGCCCACCAATGATTTTAATACCGGGGGGCGCACTGCCCACCAATTATTATAATACTGGGGAGGGCGCACTGCCCACCAATTATTTTAATACTGGGGAGGGGGGGAGGGCGCACTGCCCACCAATGATTTTAATACTGGGGAGGGGGGGAGGGTGCACTGCCCACCAATTATTTTAATACTGGGGAAGGGGGGGAGGGCGCACTGCCCACCAATGATTTTAATACTGGGGAGGTGGGGGCGCACTGACCACTAATGCAAACATTGTAGAAACATTCCCGGCACCAGACCGCTGACAGGGAGCTGCTCCCCACACAATTAATCCCTCAGGTGCCGCGGATGGCAGCGCCCTGTCAGAGGTGCGTCCCCATCACCATGGGAACGCCACAGGTTTAGAATATACCATCGGATCTGAGTTTTCTCCAATCCAATGGTATATTTTAACTTCAAGCGTCCCCATCACCATGGGAATGCCTCTGTGTTAGAATATGCCATCGGATCTGAGTTTTCTCCAATCCGATAGTATATTTTAACTTCAAGCGTCCCCATCACCATGGTAACGCCTATGTTTTAGAATATACCATTGGATCTGAGTTTTTACGATCGTGAAAAATCAGATCTGAAAAAGCTAATAGTATTATTTTCCGTTATAACCATTTTATAACGGAAAATAATAAAGTGAAGTTCGGGTCCCCATTGACTTTAATGGGGTCCGAGTTCGGGGTCAAGTTCAGGTCAAGTTCGGGTTCTGAACCCGAACTTTGACCTGTTCGGCCGAACCCAGCGAACTCGAACATCCAGGTGTCCGCTCAACTCTAATAGAAATCTCTTAAGTATATAAATAGTAATACACAATGACAGTATTCCAGTAGTTGTAGAAGTACTCTAGTGTTAGTAGTAATTATAATATTATAGTAGTAATCTAGTAGTTGTAGTAGTCTTTTGGTTTGCTATCAAAAATATGTTGTCAGTAAAAATAATAAATAAATAAAGTAAATAAATAAACATACAAAATATATACTATATTTGTGCTTTTTCCTCAGATTCTCCTCACACTTAAGGCTCATTCACACGTCAGTGTTTTGGTCAGTGATTTCCATCAGTGATTTTGAGCCAAAACCAGGTGCGGCTCTAATCACAGAACAGGTGCAGATCTTTCCCTTATACCTTATATCTGTGAAGGCTTCAATCCTGGTTTTGGCTCACAATCACTGATAGAATTTACTGACCAAAACACTGACGTGTGAATGAGGCATTACGCTCCCTCCACTGACATTTCTGTGCCTGGTGAGTTTACAGATACTCTATGGCTAGGAGCAGTATTTGCCGTACCGGTAGATGTTTTTATAGTGGCCATTACAGAAGTAATGGAAAAAGTTGTATAACAGCAATTGAAAGTGATATAGTAGTATAGAATAATAATCTAGCATCAATAGTTGGAGTTGTACTCTAGCAATAGCAATTGTAATCTAGTGGTAGCAGTATAGCATTTGTAGTAATCTTTTAATAGTAGTACTAATCTACTAGGAGTAGTAGTCTATTTACTGTAGTCAAATAGTAGTAGTAAAGAAGTAGTAAGAGTATTTTAATAGCAGTAGAATTAAGAAGTTGTCTAGTATTACTAGGAGTTAGAGATGAGCGACATTTTAAATAGTAGTGGTAGTAGAGGTTGTAGTAGTAGTTAATAGTAGTAGGTAGTAGTAGTGAGTAGTAGTAGTTAGTTGTAGGGGTTAGTAGTTAGTAGTAGTAGTAGTAGTACAGTGGTAATAACTGTCATTGTATTAACAGTATTAGTTGCAGCAGTAGTAATAGTATATTTTATAAAGCAATATGAACCCTAAAATAATGAACGAAGCTTGGACTGTAATACTGTAGATATTTTCTAATAATAGACTTAAGATGCTACCTATCAGATATATCTGTACAAGGAGCTCTGGTAATAAATAGTTTGGGGGGTATTTACTTTGTAGTGATGAGCAGCAGGGGCAATATCCGAATTCGCAATATTTAGCAAATATTCATCATAAATTAGCAAATTCGAGAATAAGCGATTGTTTCCTTGATTGTGAAAATCGGCAATGTAATATGCGCGTATTGCGCGCGCAATACAGGCGTGGGTCACTTTTGCTAAATTTTCCAAACTGCTAGAAGTTTCCGGAGACTGGAGAAAACGGTTGGCACGGCAGAACATTACAATAGCTTTATATGCAGGTAGAGTGCTCCAATATATTCGCGATTGCGCAAATCGGCAAATAATGATGCGCATATTTTTGCGAAACACGTGCAACTTCACATTTTAGCAGGTCTGACTACATATTACTGATTGGTGCACTAAATATTGATTGTGAACTTGTGACATCACAGCACTATGTCTGTAGGATGTATATATGGACAGCAGAACCACTACAATCAGCTCCACTATATCAGGATATAACCTACACTGACTATCTGTATTATATATATAAGCTAACTAACTATCAAATGTAATGACACCGCAAAGCACAGAGCACAGCAATCACACTGCTCTCTCTCTCAGAACTGCAAAAAACAGCAGAAAATGGCTGCTTCGGAGGTTCTTAAATAGTAAGGGGTCGGCAACTTTCCTATTGATTGCTATGGATGTTGCTAAGCTCAGACAAAGACATTGCAGCCTTCTCATTCGTCCACAAGCAAGAAGCAGGGAGTGATCGATCATAGGTTCAGATGAAAAAAAATCTTGAATTTTCGCAAATATGAATATATAGCACTATATTCTACATCTCTGCAAATTCTCGAAGTGGCGTTATTCGCGATTAAAATTCGCGATTCGAATATTCGCGAATATCAACACTATTACATTGTGTAAATTATAATAATTTGGTCCATTAGTGGTTGAGGGGTTGTCCTAATTTTTGTCAGCGGGCTAAAGATCTGCTATGTTGTGGCTCACACGTCTCTCTGTAGTCTGCAGGTCTGTGGGTCCTGGCCTCATTGCCGGGATGGTTGCTGGTAACATTGTGATCCTGATCCTGATCGTGGTGGGAACTTACTGCTTTCTGAAGAGACACATGGAGAAGAGACTTCTAGGTAACTGTAGATTTTGTAGCCACATTCAGTGTAGTGATGATGCTGGTGAAATGACATTGCTGCTATTATAACAACCTCAACAACCTAATGGTATAAACCCTAAACGTGTGGCAAGCTTTTTAGATAGCCATGGCAAGCCTGAAAAAGTGCTACCATCCTTACTACCGTAGTGTTAGCCATGATTACACTATTAGAGTTATCTTGTTGCCCCATGACAGCACCAACTGGGGCATCTATAACAGTGTAATACACCGCCGTGTCTGCATCCATATGTTCATTCCACAACCAGGCTAAAAAAATAGAACAATTCCTATTCTTTTCCATTTTACGGACAAGGATAGGACAGTTCTATAGAGGGCAGAACATTTTGCTCCACAAAATGCGGAACTCACACGGACGGCATACGTGTTTTGCGGATCCGCAATTTGCAGACCGCAAAACAGCCAGTGGTTATGTGTAGTGATTAGGGTTGAGCGAACCCGTGGAAGTTTGGGTTCGCCGGGTTCAGCCTAAGTTCAGGTCAAAGTTCGGGTTCGGGAACTTCACCCCGAACCCTGACCCCATTTAAGCCAATGGGGACCCAAACTTCATTTTATTATTTTCCGTTATAACGGAAAATAATAGCATTCTTAAAACAGAATGCTAAATAAAATGTCTACTGAGGGATTAAAATAAAATAAAAACTCACCTCATCCACTTGGTCACGCAGCGGGTATCCTCTTTTCTTCAGGACCTGTAAAAGGACCTGCGGTGACGTCACCGCATGTCCTGCTGAATGATGATAGAAGGACCTGCAGTGACATCACTACGCTCTCCACGTGGTGACGACACCGCAGGTCCTTTTGCAGTTCCTGAAGAAAAGAGGATACTGGCTGCGTGATAAAGTGGATGAGGTGAGTTTTTTTTTTATTTTTAACCCCTCAGTAGACATTTTATTTAGTATTCTGTTTTAAGAATGCTATTATTTTCCATTATAACCATGCTATAACAGAAAATAATAAAATCACCCGAACACCGAGCATGAACTTCAGTGAAAAAGTCAGGGTTTGGGTCCGGGTACCCGAACTCGCAAAGTTTGGTACGAACCCGGACTTTGCAGTTCGGGTTCACTCAACTCTAGTAGTGATGAGTGAAGTTATGAAAAATTTGATTCGGCTGCTTTACTGAATTTCACCAAGAAATTTGATTCCTGACAAATTACTTCATCATGAAGTGCATTCTTTTATATGTAGTGGACGCAATGACGGGGAACGGTGATTGCTCCGCCCCCCATCATTGAACCCCTCAGATGCCATGTTTATCGCTGATCGAGGCATCTGAGTTTAAAATTAAGGCATTTCAAGGGTTAATCCGGTTAAAAAATAAAATACATACCTGCCTTATCCATTTGCTTGTGGAGAGGCCGTCGTGGTCATCTCGATTGAAATTCTCACGCGGTGATGTGATGAGTGACGTTATCATGTCAGGAAGCTGGCCGGGACGGTGACATCATCACTGATGACGTCACCGCGCCTGTCCAGTGCAGTGACCTAGTTATGTCACCACGCGCAAGATTTCGTACGTTAGATTTTTTTTGCCGCCATTTCAGGAAAAATAGGCTCGTTATCTCGAAGCACGAGGAAATTCGAAACCCATTTTTTTCTGAAATTCGGATAGAAGTCAATTCATTTTACTTCAATTCGCTCAACCCTAGTCGTGTGCATGAGCCCTTATCCTGAGAAATACTGTGTTGGGTGCACCATGGGTGGGGCTACTCCCTTTGGTGCACCATTGCTTCACTAGGGCCACCCCCTATTGTTTCATTGACAGTCCCTGAGATTTCATAACTGGTAGGGATGATGCGGGAGAGGCCGGGTGCACCAGACATGCAGGCTTAGTAAATCTGCCCTAATGTGTTAACCCAGCTCAAGTGTGCTATAATTATAGTTTTAAAAATATCACAGAAAAAAGATACAAAAAATTCTGCACGATATGATAGTAAATATGCGGATGTGCATGGCTCCATTTATAAAGTCACAGAAAATAATGCACTAAAACAATAGATGCAAACATTATATATGGACTAAGCCCTCACTCTAATGATAAAACCTGAGACTCTCAGCCAACATATTTCGATCAAACCACATCTGTGCCCACCTACCCAGCACCACCAATAGATGCAAACATAATATATGCGTAGTTAGCTATAGAGTAGGACCTGCCTGACCTGAGACCACCGTGGCGCTGAGTAGCGGGCACAGATGTGTTTTAATGAAAATATATTGGCTGAGAGTCTCAGATTTTATCATTAGAGTGAGGGCTTAGTCCATATATTATGTTTGCATCTATTGTTCTAGTGCATTATTTTCCATAACTTTAATTATAGTTTTAGCAGAGACAAGATTATTATCACAGAAGAGCGAGGTTTGCTTTTGGTTTTCTTTATGATGACTTCTCACTGACCGGGCATGTGCTGTATTTTCTAGTAAAAGGCTCTGGAGAACAAGGAGCAGAAAGCACTTATCAGGTATGAGATTTGATGGCCTTGTGTCTTTTTTCATCCGTATTAATTATGCAACTATGTAATTGATTGAAGATCTATCAACCCACATAAGCAAAATGTGATAATACGTTCTATGTGGGGTTTTTCTAAGGCCTCATGCACACGAACATATTTTCTTTCCGTGTCCATTCCGTTTTTTTGCGGATAGGATGCAGACCCATTCATACCAATGGGTCAGCAAAAAATTTAGACAGCACACGATATGCTATCCGCATCCGTATGTCCGTTCCGTAGCCCCGCAAAAAAAATATAACATGTCCTATTCTTGTCCGTTTTGCGGACAAGGATAGGCATATGCAATGGATCCACAAAAAAAAAAAACAGATGCCATACGGACGTCATATTTTTTTTTTTTTTGCGGATCCGCAATTTGCGGCCCGAAAAACACATACGGTCGTGTGCATGTAGCCTAAGGTAAAGTTTACAGAAATATGATGTTTTGTGCTTTATTCATATTAAAAGCAAGAAAGTTACATTTTTACTTGAAACCAGTCATGTGATCACGTAAAATAACTCTATCTGCAACTGTCATACACGTTCCCACAATGCCCTGCACTCCTGTTATACAAAATCAGTAAATCTTGCTTTATATCTCCATAGCAGACATATGAATAATAAGACTCTGTTTCTGTGCAGCCACCACTAGGGGGGACTCAAGAGCTTTCTGCATACTGTATGTACATCTCATATATACAGTAAGCTACCTCTAGTAGTGGCTGCAGCATACCAGATTTGTGTCATTCAACTCTGGTGTTCTGACCACTATAAATTATTTCTAAATTGATCAACCCTAAATAAAGGGGCATTCATCAATTTAATAATTCTTCCATGTGCAATAATGACCCCATGCATTCAAAGTTCTAATGCCCTCTAAAAGCCTGTATCAGTATCATGAAATGGAAAAGGGATCCTCTATGGGACCCCCATGTATTAACCACTGGGAGAACTGGAGAGATTCTACTTTGAGAGAAAGAAAGAAGAGAGACTATTATGCCACTATAGGTTTCTGGGAAATATGTATTGTCTGGTGGGTACTTCTGATTATGTAGAGCACCTAGTATGCATGAGGAGTATTGTGGGCCAGGCAACGCTGCTCTTGGTTTCTGAGAAAAATATATGCAAATTATAATTTTTGGTATTCTTCTGCTGGCATCAGACTTCGCTTTATTTTCCTTTTGGAAACAATGCTAGTTTCAATATCTTTCCCAGAAACCCAAAGATCTGCCAGTTCACTTTCCTTCCATATATTTTCCCAGGAACCAAGAGCAGTGTTACTTGGCCTAACTGTCACGGTAGGGAGTGGGGGAAACTCCCCACCGTACAATGTCACCAAGTACTAGGCCATAGGCAGGGAAAAGGGAGCTGGTCACCTCCTAAAGCTTCCCTAAAATAGCTCTAGTCTCCTCGCTGTATGAGCCACCTTCAATGGTAAAGGGGTTCATATCCATGAACCCAGAAGTCTAGGAATCCCTGCACCACCCTCAACATCGTGACATGGCAGAGACCTCCTGTTCATCCATCACCACGGATGAAAGGCATCTCCAGCAGCCCAGTAGCTGACAGGGAGAAAGACAATGCAGCAACTGCATGGCAGATAAGAACACAGTGTAACAACTGAACATCAAACACTTACCTGCCGCAGCAAAGATGGAAAAACACCAAAACATCCTGTACCCCCATGCGGACACCAATGCAAGTTGGCTCCAGGCAAGGCTGCAAATATGTTTAGGTTCACCCCTCCGGGAAACCAATGGGACCCCCTTTCGGAGGTAACACACACAAAGGGAGACGTCTTGCACACATGCAGAGACAAACACCAACAACATCCCAGACATGCAACCACAAACAAGACGTACCACAAACCTGCAACTTAAACCCACACCATAAATGACACACCAGGACCAGGAGGGGAAGGAAGACAAGGAGGAAACACTCAGTATGACATCACAGATGACATTGCTAATAACCTTGATGTCAAACTTGGATGGCCCTCAGAACTCATCCATGCACAGAGCAGACATCTCTCATGCAAAGCAGACAAACCAAAACTGATCTCAGTCTCCAAACCATATATAAGGAGACCTGAGACCGCACCCAACTCACCACTTTGCTCCAGCCAGTGAATTAACCCCACACACACCACACAGCAGGGAAACACTACATAAAGGGGAATTGCACACACAGGCAAAAGGCAACAGGTTGCAGCAGACAACAGCATGCGTGGCCAGTAAGTCACAGTGCACACAGCAAAACCCGTGACATTGCCCCAACATGTTAAAACAGCAACATGTTGCCACCGGCAACAGCAGGCGTGACACTAACCTAGTCTCTCTTTCAATTTGCTAATTTCTAGAGCCATGTACTGCTAAATTCCCCCAGGGGCTTGTGGCCAACAGCAGCTTCCTTTGGCTATATCCCCTAAGGACTAGTAGCTCCAACTCCTCCTGACCGCTTGAGGTCAGCTAGTTGTCCAGCAATAGTACATACCAGTAATGATACACAATGAAGAATTATCATGATGAGTCTTGTGATCTCCCCTTTAATAAACTTTTCTCTTAAAGAACTTAATAGGACAGAAAAATGACATCTACTATAGCATAAGGACGCAATGAAGACACAGGAACATCCTTGTAGAAGAGAGATACAACCCAGCAAAAATGGACATTCCAAGTTTCAGATCTTATCTTGCAGATCAAGATATCTTGCAGATCAATTCTTTATTTTTGTATTTGACTTATCTACTCCTATAAATGTAGTAGCCATTGATTCCTCTGGAAGGTTTTGGCTAGGATGGGTTTTGGAGATAGATTTATTGATATGATTAACTATTATATAGATCTTCTTCGGCGAGGCTGGACGTTAATGGGATCTTGACATCTAACTTTGATTTGAATAGGGGCACTCGTCAGGGTTGCCCACTATCTTCCATTGCCTTTGGCTTTGGCCGTTAGACAGAATGATAAAATTAAAGGGTTTGGAATATTAGGGATGGAAGATCGTATCTCCCTATACGCGGATGATGTCTTATTTTTAATAGATTTTACAAAAACAACTCTTCCAAGACTTTCTGAGTTTTTTTTTGGTTTAGATATAAATTGGTCAAAAAACACTCTTATGCCACTGGACTTTGTACCCTCTAATGAAGTTTTGTTGACTAAGTTGAATGTTTCTGATACCTTTCAGTATTTGGGTATGACTATATCCCCTAAGATTTAAGATTTTTTACAGCTTAACTTGATTCCACTGATAACAAAACTAAGGTCAAAAATTGGGATATGGTTTTGATTTCCCTTATCTAGAGCTGATCGAGTATCCCTGGTTAAGATGGTGATTCTACCCCAACTCCTTTATATTCTTAGGAATTCACCCATATGGATAGAGGACAAGTTTTTTAAACTTATCGAGAGTATCATTAACAACTTATTCTGGGGAAGAAAGCGAGTAAGGCTTAAATGGGAATATTTATATAAACCATTGGATCAGGGGGGATTGATTCTCCCCTACTTCAAGGGATATTTTATTGCCGGCCAGGTATGGTTGTGTCGTGAATGTTAGAAAAGTGCATTCCTTATGACTTTGGGGAGGAGATCCTCGTATAACAATATACCTGTATTTACTCTTCTAGAATCTGGACAATTGAACAAACGGGAGCAGGACTATAGCGAGGCCACAAAGTTATTATCTAAGTCTTGGGGCACTATTAAATGATGGTTGGGGGTAAAAGGGTCGCTTCAATACTCTCCGCTTTGGCACAATTCTTATTTCCAGGTTTTAGGTGGTATAGCTGAGGATCAGTTTTGGAAAAAGTATAGGATTCTATATGTTACACAGGTGGTGAAGAATAGAGCGATATTGCCGATCTTGGATTCAGCACAGAGGGTGGATAATATATTGTGGTTTAGATACTTTCAGCTGTGATCGGCACTTTCTAGTTTGAAGGATAAATCACTGTAAGGGCTCATGCACATGACCGTTGTAGTTCTGCGGCCCGTTTTTAATGGATCTGTTGTTCCGTATCTGAGGTTTTTATTTTTCAGTTTTGTGGCCGCATCTGTTCCGTTATGCCACAAAACATATCCGTATGGTTTCCATATGCGATTCGTTTTTTGCGGATCGCAAAAACGGAAACAGGAACTTTGTTATCATTACTGTAATGTACTGTAATGTTTGTAAACAGTAAACACATGGGCAAAGTGGGCATGGATCCACAAAATACAGATGACATACGGATGTGTTCTGTATGTATTCCGTATTTTTTGCGGACCCATTGACTTGAATGGAGCCACGGACAATAATAGGACATGCACTACTTTTTTGCGGAACGGCCATGTGGACATACGGAAACGGAATACAAACTGAGTCAGTTGTTTTTGTGGACCCATTGAAGTGAATAGTTCCGCATACGGTCCGCAAAAAAAACGGAACGGACACGGAAAGAAAAGATGTTCATGTGCATGAGCCCTTAGAGATAGATACTTCCTTAAATGAGTTGATAGGGAATTTAGAACAGAGACTGAAGTGTTTCTTAAGGCATGATTTACTAAAATACAATCACCAGGACAAAGGGCCTGGGAGGTGTATTGTCCAAGTATTCAACTAGGGGGATGGGGGAATATATTTTCAAATTTAAGTTCATTATCTCATAATTTTGATCACATTTTGGTACAATTTAATATTTTTCATAGATTATACAGTGCCTTGCAAAATTATTCACCCCACTGACTTTTTTCGCATTTTGGTACATTACAGCCTTAAGTTCAATGTTTTGTTAATCTGAATTTTATGTGACGGATCAGAACACAATAGTCTAAGTTGGTGAAGTAAAATGAGAAAAATATATAAATAAAACTATTGTTTATAAATAGAAAACAGAAAATTGTCATGTGCGTATGTATTCACCCCCTTTGTTAGGAGGCCCATAAAAAGCTCTGATGCAACCAATTACCTTCAGAAGTCACATAATTAGTGAAATGATGTCACCTGTGTGCAATCTAAGTGTCACATGATCTGTCATTACATATACACACCTTTTTTGAAAGGCCCCAAAGGCTGGAACACCTAAGCAAGAAGCATCACTAACCAAACACTGCCATGAAGACCAAGGAACTCTCCAAACAAGTAAGGGACAATGTTGTTGAGAAGTACAAGTCAGGGTTATGCTATAAAAAATATCCAAATCTTTGATGATCCCCAGGAGCACCATCAAATCTATTATAACCAAATGGAAAGAGCATGGCACAACAGCAAACCTGCCAAGAGTTGGCCGCCTACCAAAACTCATGGACCGAGCAAGGAGGGTATTAATCAGAGAGGCAGCACAGAGACCTAAGGTAACCCTGTAGATGCTGCAAAGTTTCACAGCAGAGACTGGAGTATCTGTACATAGGACGACAATAAGCCGTACAGTCCATAGAGTTAGGCTTTATGGCAGAGTGGCCAGAAGAAAACCATTACTTTCAGCTAAAAACAAAAAGGCGCGTTGTGAGTTTGCGAAAAGGCATGTGGGAGACTCCCAAAATGTATGGAGGAAGGTGCTCTGGTCTGATGACACTAAAATTGAACTTTTCGGCCAACAAAGAAAACGCTATGTCTGGCTCAAACCCAACACATCACATCACCCAAAGAACACCATCCCCACAGTGAGATATGGTGGTGGCAGCATCATACTGGGGGGATGGGACTGGGAAACTGGTCAGAGCTGAGGGAAAGATGGATGGTGCTAAATACAGGGATATTCTTGAGTAAAACCTATACCACTCTGTGATTTGATGCTAGGACGGAGGTTCACCTTCCAGCAGGACAATGACCCCAAACACACGGCTAAAGCAACACTTGACTGGTTTAAGGGGAAACATGTAAATGTGTTGGAATGGCCTAGATGGGCCAAATGGTACTTATCTGCCGACACATTCTATGTTTCTATTTTTCTATGTTTAGTCACATCCCAGATCTCAATCCAATAGAAAATCTATGGTCAGACTTAAAGATTGCTGTTCACAAGCGCAAACCATCCAACTTGAAGGAGTTGGAGCAGTTTTGCAAGGAGGAATGGGCAAAAATCCCAGTGGTAAGATGTGGCAAGCTCAGAGAGACTTATCCAAAGCGACTTGGAGCTGTGATTGCCGCAAAAGGTGGCTCTACAAAGTATTGACTTTAGGGGGGTGAATAGTTATGCACATTGACCTTTTCTGTTATTTTGTCCTATTTGTTGTTTGCTTCACAATAATAATAAAAAAATAAAAATCTTCAAAGTTGTGGGCATGTTCTGTAAATTG
Source organism: Bufo bufo (assembly GCF_905171765.1). NCBI lineage: Eukaryota > Metazoa > Chordata > Amphibia > Anura > Bufonidae > Bufo > Bufo bufo. The sequence continues at coordinate 17,428,771 of NC_053389.1, forward strand.
AATGATGCAAATACACAAACAATCCATGTTAATTCCAGGTTGTGGGGCACCAAAATACGAAAATGCCCCTGTATGTCATGCCCCTATGGCAAATGTGGGTTAAGAGATAGTTCTAGGTGCCCGTGGTGTGATTTTCCAGGTGCGGATCACCTACACATGTTTTGGTCCTGTCCAGAACTAAAATGGTATTAATAATTTTTTTTATACATAAACTGAAGTTACAGATTCCTTTTAAGGTAGAATGTTTTATATTGAGTGATCTTTCTAAGTTAAGTAGTCATAAACACCAAAAGATCTTTCTAGGCAGAATATTATTCTTGGCCAGACTCTTGGTTACTCGGGTCTGGTTTTCACGATATACTCCAGACGTGAATACCTGGATAAATTTGGTCAATAAGGTTAAAGACTATGAGAATATCCTATATAAGCAAAGAAATGCTCAAGAGAAGTGGATCAAGATATGGGAGGCCTGGAGGTTTTTAACCTCGATGGTATATTTTTTATTGCTTTCCTTTTTTGCTTTCTTCTGTTTTCTTTGAGTGATAGTGAGATGTGAGACACATCACAGGGGTGGGGGGGGGGGTGGATTGGGAAGTGGTGGTGTATGCGGAATGAAAAATATAATAATATTGAATTCTGATTTTGTACTAAAACTTGAATTGCATTTGTTTTATTCCAATAAAGATATTAAATTAAAAATAAATAAATACATGTAAATGTAGTAGCCATATGTAATGATCAATGACTGAAAAATGAGATCCAAGTCTGGCACCATTGTTTTCTTCTACTTCATGCTTCTTTTGGATGTTCTCTCTCCTTTAAGAATCTCATAGCAGGACATGAGATATGTCTCATATCTATAGTGTAATGCTAATAGAAGTCTTTGGGACCATACTATTTCTCCATATGCCTTCGATTTCAGAATTGCTGTTTTTACCTCCAGAGCTTTTAGATACCCAAGTTTCTACCAATCTACACTAGAAATCACCTCCTACAATGTTCTAGATTGCACAGAATGGAGATCCATGTGTTCTCGGCTGTTATAAAACTGGAGGACAACATTGTCATGGTTAAGACTTCCACTACGATACCAATTCAAGACATTATCACAACATGCTACCAAAACCCTTAATATGCTGCAGTGCACTTCACAACCATTATTGCATCCCCCCCCTCCATAGTTGGTAATCTTGTCGCACACATCTTGATATATGTTTATCCAATAGGCAAGATAAGAAGTGAACATCTGTGTTGCATAGGGACCCCATACCATGTACCCCTTTTTTATGTTACCTCTGATATGGCACATGTATGTTTCAACACATGTTTAGACTGATTATTCTAAACCTTTACTTTCCTTCTGAGTTCGTTATGTTGTAATCCTACAGTCATACTGAATCATAAAAAAATGGACTGACCAATGAGCATCTACATATATTGTTTACTTGGTTGCCTCATGAATTTCAACATCAACTTCTAACAGGAAACTATTGCAATGAGTCTGAAGGAAAGGTTTAGCAATCTCCTACAAATCATAAAATCTGCCTTATAGCTAATCTGCTATATAATCTGTACGAGTGGTACAGAGGTACTGCTATAGGCCTCATTGTGGGTGATTTAATCTTACAAGCTGTCTGCAGCCACCACTAGAGGGAGCTCCCTGCATACTGTACATCTAACACTGTGATAAAAGCTTCCAGCTGCCACCACTAGAGGATGCTTAATGCATACATATAAAGCTGTTATAGAAGCTGCCTGCAACCACCACTAGACGGAGCTCATTTCATACATCTAACACTGACATGGAAGCTGCCTGCAACCGCCACTAGAAGGAGCTCATTGCATATATTCAACACTATGGAATAGCCACCATAGAGGCAACTCACTGCCAACATCTAACACTGTCATAAAAGCTTCCTGCAGCCACCACTAGAGGCGCTCACTGCACATCATACATCTAACACTATGAAAGAAGCTGCCATCAGCCACCACTAGTGGAAGCTCACTGCCTAGATCTAACACTGTAATGGAAGCTGCCTGCAGCCACCACTAGAGGGAGCTCACTATATACAAATTTAAAGATACTGAGGGAGGAGGGGAATTTATCATGAGGGTAATATATGAAGTCAGTGTTACATGAGTATGTATTGGCATAGTTTACGCCAAATTTAAAAGATGTCCGATGTATGTGCGCTCTCTGAGAACAAAGTGAGACCATCTAAACTCATTAGGCACATGTGTAGTGTTCACAGTGGAAACAGCACATACATGATGTTCATGGTATTAAAACAGGCTCAGCTACCTACTGTAAGAATGGAGGAGATAGACTTAGGGAATTACTACGTAAAGAAGCAGAAGTAATTATAAAAACGAAAAGTCTGGGACCAATTGGTTGAAATGATAGAAAAGATGAGTGTTTTTGTAGACTAAAATGTTTCATGTGACTCTTCTTATAGAGTTGGAGTTGTTTAACCTTTTATATTCATGTTAAGTTGCATATTTTGCAACATTTTATGTTTTCTAATGTTTGTAATCATTATGTATGTGTGAGATGACATGAGTATAGAGGGCACGGAACAAACATGTTAATTAAAGTGCTTCTGTCAGCCCACTAAACCGTTTTTTTTTTTTTGTTTACTAATAATCCCTACACTGCGATCTCAGCATACATAAGTTAAATAATAATTTTGGTTCAGTAGAATTTGATAAAACGCTATTTTTATAATATGTAAATTACCTTGCTACCAGCAAGTAGGGCGGCTACTTGCTGGTAGCAGCCGCATCCTCCGATCGTAATGACGCCCCCTCCGCATTGTGATTGACAGGGCCAGCGGACGGGATCTTTCTCTGCTGGCCCTGCCTGTTTTCATTCAATATCTGGCGCCTGTGCCACGGCCGTACCTATCTTCAATCGGCGCAGGCGCACTGAGAGGCGGCCACTCACTCGGTCGCTCCATCCTCAATGCGCCTGCGCCGATGACGTCACATCTACACCCGGCGCAGGGACATTGAGGAGCGAGCGGCCGAGTGAGTGGCCGCCTCTCAGTGCGCCTGCGCCGATTGAAGATAGGTACGGCCGCGGCACAGGCGCCAGATATTGAATGAAAACAGGCAGGGCCAGCAGAGAAAGATCCCGTCCGCTGGCCCTGTCAATCACAATGCGGAGGGGGCGTCATTAGGATCTGAGGATGCGGCTGCTACCAGCAAGTAGCCTCCCTACTTGCTGGTAGCAAGGTAATTTACATATTATAAAAATAGCTTTTTATCAAATTCTACTGAACCAAAATTATTATTTAACTTATGTATGGAGAGATCGCAGTGTAGGGATTATTAGTAAACCAAAAAAAAAAAAACGGTTTAGTGGGGTGACAGAAGCCCTTTAAGGGCCAGACGAATTGCAGATAGCACAAAATTGCCATCACTCTGATCTTTGGTCACATCTTGCACAACCTGACGCACTAATAAAGGAAATATTTTTAACGGTTGGCTCCATATTCTTCAGGAGGTTCCATGCTGTATGAACACAGAAAACACCTCAAAACCCCACATATCTCCATAAATACATCCATGGATAGCTCTGATCTGGGTGAACAACATATCCAAAAATCACCTAGATCCGAGTAGGGGTTCCCGAATTCCCTGGAAGTCATATTTGACCGACTGCAAGCATGGCTTTCCTGCCCAAAACAGTTCCACAGATTTAGGCTGTGTGGCCGGTCTATCTTCTCCTTCAAAGTTAGTATATGGGCCATAATCCTGAGGCAAGAAGCTGGAAAACAGGCCCCTCCAAAACCCAGTGGCGAGGTTATTTTCGCAACACCCAGTCTCTGTGAAAGCTGACAGATGGGGACAAAAAGTCCAGTGAAGACCACTCAGGAACCACAGAGCTGGAATTAGGCTTCCCACATTACTGGAGTAGGTTTGTGACTTATTTGGTACTTTTGTTGAAATAAGCCCACTAACATAGCAGTCTGTGGCACATTGACTAGGTCCCAAGCTGCCGTGACAGCCACTGTGTCTAACTACTCAGATGCAGGATCTGAGAAGGTAAATGGGCAGCCATTGTAGGTGACTGCATATGGTATAACACCGCTGACATCCACTGAGCTCCTGATCCTGCTCCACACACTCCCTATGCTCTTGTGACATCCATTTATGGGTTATGATATCAATCAGACTAGAACTTTGTAATGCTTTCTGTGTGGGGTGGGGCCCATTGGGACCTTTTCTTGTAGGTATCTCTGATTCCTCTAAACTTTGTGGCCCTTACCATATCCCTATGGCCATACTAATGGGACAGTGCTCTCAAAATATTCTCGGAATGATTGAATAAGGCCTCCTGCACACGACCATTGTGTGTTTTGCGGTCCCCAAAATGCGGATCCACAAAACACGGATGGCGTCCCTGTGCATTCCGCAATTTGCGGAACGGCACGGAGAGCCCTTGATATAACTGCCTATTCTTGTCTGCAAAACGGACAAAAATAGGACAGGTTATATTTTTTTGCGGACCATGGAACAGAGCAACGGATGCGGACAGCACACGGAGTGCTGGCCACATCTTTTGCAGCCCTATTGAAGTAAATGGGTCCGCATCCAAGCCGCAAAAACTGCAGCTCGGATGCGGACCAAAACAACGGTCGTGTGCATGAGGCCTAACTGATATGATAAAAAAAATTGTAAGACTGAGAAAAACTATAAATCCATTAAGTTTTACCCATATTTCTGTAGTGTTGATCCAGAAGAAGGCAAAACTACCCTATTAGGGGCTTTACTTGACAATTGCTTGATAATTACTTGACAATTGCTTCTAATGCATTGCATTCTAATGTCCACAAATCCTTAGCAGTGTAACGATCAGTGAGTGTGGAACTACTGGTTCAACCAATTAGTTTCACTTTAGCTACATGTTAATGATGCACACACAACCGCAAAGCTATTCTTACGTCTCTTACTTCAGTGGAAGCTGACATTATTTTGACACTTGCTAGACTGATTTGTAGAGTCCCCATTATTTACCCTTTTCTTTTCTTTTTATTTCATAGCATGGAATAGGAATAGATTGGTGGCAGGTAGACAGGAATGTAGCCAGGGGTTGCAACCGGGAATGTGGTCAGGATATGTGTTGAGAATTTACCTAGTCACTATTCTGCAATGCGTTCCTCTCCACTCAGCAGCCATTACTCCAGTATATGGAGTTGCACTGGAGGAAATCAGGAGATGATTAATTCCTGGCAAGTTACCATGCATACCAGCCAAACTCTGGCTGATCAGCCTATCAGGGAGAGAAGATGCATAATCAATTAGGTCTCTGGCTCAGCATCTAATCTGAAGGCTTGGTAGGGGATTTAAACCAGGTTGTGATCCTAAATCTCTGCCTGTGTTTGTGTTGTATTCTGGATCTATACTGTGTGATATCCTACTCCTGTTTAATGACTCTTCTGGTGAACTGACTACTGTCTTGTTTCTGGATTAACTCTGTGTATACTGTCCCTGCTTGTATTGGCTTGCCTCTGGATTAAACCCTTGTTTACCACATGGGCCATGTCTGTCTCCCCTGCTGTTCACCCTGCTTGTTGAATTTTCTTTGTACCTCTCTGGTCCTTCTGGTAGGTCTGCAATGTGCCCAACCCAGTTTTTTACTGCCAACTCTGCAGATGTAATCTGGGTCCCTAGCCACAAAGTACATCAGGCCTTGTGGCAGGCTCTGATGAAGAACCTAGGGTAGCCTGAGCTTCCTACCACCCTGAGTGTCAGTTTTGACTAGTGGCAGTTTTGAGGTTCACTGGTTGCGGTCAGATGGTGACCTAAGAACTCCCTAACAATATGACAAGCCAGAAGGCAGGGTCAAGACATAGTCACAGGTTGAGCCAGAGGTTACAGTCAGGATTAGGATAATTGATACCAGGTGACTAATCAAAGGAGTGTTGTTAAAATGATCATAAACAGAGCCAAGCAAAAGATATACCCTAATCTGTAGGCATGGTGGTAAGGTGAAACTTCCCTTTGTATAAGCTGTCAGGACCATCATCATAATACTGTTGTTTGCCATGCTAACCTGACATGCAGGAGAGGACAGGGCTGCCGTAACCAGTTTCCATACGGGCATAACTCTAAACATAAGGCAAGTGTTGGAAAAGTGTTGTGTTACGAGTGGCGTAACAACAATACCTATAAAATAGTGTGATATTGCAGTGACAATTGACCTCATAGAGTAGTTTTCTCTATAATATAGACCATATTACCATCTTAACCGCAATGCCTACTATTATAGTTCTTCCTTATATAGAAGGAAGAGGTTGTTGTGCTATCATGGAATGAATATCAAAATATTAACAAAATTCATAAGTAAAAACAACCTATAAGAGAACATTTTAGATACTACTAGAAGGAGGGAATCAAAAAAGTTCTAATGACCATTGCAAAAATGAGTCTTCTGTTGTTGTAAAGAAAAGTTTACTGGACAAGTATTTATAACATATACCTGATGAGACTAGGTAGGACACAATAGCTGATGTAAGCGATGCATGCAATAGGCTAGATCTAAATGAAATGCAGAAATATAAGTTCACATAACAGGAAAGAAATAAAAGGAGAAGTTGATAAGGACAGTAAGAAATTTTATTTCTAGGAGAAAGACCGTTCTCACACTAAGCTAATCCAGTGGTCATCTCAGTATCAGGAAGAGGCAGATAAAGGGCTTCAGCATGTGGTTCCATCTTTCTATTGTCCTTCTTCTACTTTGGAAAAGTAAGTGCTTTTCTTTTAAATACCAAAAGCCTTGCCTTTGACTTGTTTTACATTTTCCTTTGTGAGTAATGAGGCTGAAAATGGGGTTTGTGCATTGCAATATGGTTTACTAGCCCTTCGAGGAGATAGTAGGGTTACCAGTTTTCTTCACTGGAGCTTGGAAATCCAGAACTATCCTGCAGCTGATGCCAAGCTGAACACTTCTATGTGTATCTGAAGAGCATATCTAAAAATTATTCTTGAAGGATTCTGAAAGCAAATGTATTTTTTACTAAATGTTTTATTTATAGTCCAGTTGTTGGGCTTTATTATCAACGCTTCTCTGAGAATAGAAAATATTGCAGTTTTTTCCACAAAGCTCTATTTTTTGTCACTGGTATTTCAGCTTAGCCCCATTCAGATAAAATGGGACAGAGTCACTCTACAATATCTGACACAACAACTGGACACAAGGGGGACTGTGTCCGAAAAAAATGCTGAGAACTTCATTAAGGGGGTTACAGTTATCAATATCTATATTATAAAAATCAATGTTTGTCTGTCCTCTATAGGCATGCAAACCCATGAACCATTGGACACCAAATTTGGCACATAGGTACATCGGGTGTCTGGGAAGATTTTCATAAAGGTCTCACTTCTCTAGGATGTATGGTTCTTGAGATATTCCCAAAAAATGCAAATATGACACCATCATGTGACGCTTATTAGCCAATAGAAGCCTGCAGGTCCTTCAGTCTTCACTTCGCTGACATACATACAGTTTTACACTAGGTTTCCATAACAACCTGTTATAGGTCATTGTTAAGGGGATCAAGGTTTTATGGAGGTCACGGTTAAAGGGGAGGTGTGCTGTAGAGGTAACATTTAAGGGGGTTGGGTGCCTTGGAGGTAACTGTTATGGGGGACAGTTAAATATAAAATAAACAGTGTGATTGCTGGGGTATATATGGCTGCTCACTATTTCCCTGTAAAATAAATTGGTAGGGCTCCGACAACCCGATCAGTAGTAGTCAGCCATGACATTGGAAACTATACAGTGTATAAAGTGGAAGCAGAGTGTTTCTGGCACCAGCATACCACAGCTCAACACCAATTCACTCGAATGGGAGCAGAGCTGCAGTCCCCAGGCTCGGTCACTACACAGTGTACAAGTTCATCAGAATTTGTAGCCTGGACAACCCCTTTAAAGGAAACTTGTCATGTTCAACATGGTTTCTGAGCTGGAGGCAGCATGTGATAGAGATGGAGGAGCTGAGCAGATTGATATATGTATAATTTTATGAGATGTAGAATGTGCTCTGCTTTACGGGTGCCTTAAATTACTGAAGAACAACTGTATCTTAAGTCAGTGTTGGATTTATTTACAAATAGGGATATACCTACATTCTAAATATAATTAAGGGAATGGGAGAGGGGATCGGAGGGGGTCAGGGTCCTTGAGCTAGCTACACCATTCTCTCTCTCAGTCACACATGCCATGCGCTTTTCTCTGTACTCAGAACACTCCTCTCCAGCAGGTCTTAGCGAATCACATTCTTGATTGTAGAGTCCAGGAAGACTTGTCTTGTCCCAGAGGTCACCATTGTTCCTATTTGTGAGCTCGGTTAGTGCAGGTAATTACACAGGAAGAAAGTTATATCATATACCCCTGCCATATCCCAGCATGTATGTCCTTGCTGACACAGGTGTGAGCAGTAAATACCAGCAGGGGGTCGGGCTTTCCCCAGGATGTGACAGTCCTGGCAGATTTTCCTTTCATCAGTGTCCTGCCCCAAGTACCCTTTGATGGTCCTCATTTGCATATTCAGCAGACCCGGGCCTATTCAGTTCAAGATATCAAGGAACATCTTTGCATCAAAGCTGTATCATAGATGTCAATTTTATCGGTTCCAACATTCCCTGGTCTTGTGCCTATTGGCACACACAATCAAAAATATAAACCACAGAAACTTGATATCTGCATTACTCCAGTCCTGCAAACTTTCCGGCATTGCGGCCTTTCTTCTGAGACAGTTTCTTCGTCAACATGGGCAGTCATAGACAGAGCAGGAACCCATTCATTCAACAGTCACACGCTATTTATTATGGATATTAATAAATAAATAACAAGTCACCAATATCCCTCATGATAATCACAGGAAAATCTACATATCCTACATTGATATCACATACAGTATATAACATTACACAATGCTAATTGACTCGATCCCTTAACCAGATTGTCATTTAACTACCAACTAATCTTGCTTGTCAGCTGCCTTATATAACTGGAATATGGGCAAGCCCACTTTAGCACTATGTGACAGTCTGTGCATTGCAAAGGTCCAATCCAGCTGAATTCTACTTCTCACAAGATCTCATACAATAACAATTAAAAATCAAAAGATACATGATAGATGTATATATGTCTAATACAGGTGATTCTAATGTACGTTGTGCTCTATGTTGGTCATTACGCATAAAGTGAAACCTTGGACTTTTACCCATAATGCCGTACTCTGCATGATTTTAAACTAGACATGTGAAAATTCAGGCCTCATTCATGATAATCGAGTACATCATTTGAGTAAATTAATCACCAACCACATGCTACAAATGTCTGTCATACACATTAACAATTTCCAGAAGGCTGAATAATTTTTCTTGTTGGTCATTCTGCCTTCTTACCCCTGTATAATAGGTGCTGCAAGAGACCTATTATCTGGCTATTCAAGAAGATTGAATAGACATGGCCATATCAGACTACGGACAATCAGTTTTTAGAACTTCAGTATGGCTTATATATTGATAGGAACTTCTGCTTCCTTCATTTTCCACTCACTGATTTAATGGTGCAAGTAAGAGGAAACAAGAAAACAAAAAGAACTCAGCAATATGTTGAATTTATGCAAAACAACCACATGTGTTCTTCTATTGTCCATGGCAGACTTCTAGCTGATGTCTGTGCGCATTTAAATGGGGCACTGTCATCTTGTTTCAAATAATGCCACACCTCGCAAAAAATACCAGTCACTCTTTTTTTGTTAAGCAGTGTCTAAGATCTATCAATAACTATGTGCAAGATGAACGCTACGAATGTAGTCCAATTGCCACCACAATATTGGGCTGCTGCTACTTCTCCAGGGTCCCAAATTTGGATATGTAATTTCGCCTCATTATGGATCCTGGAAATAAAAATCAAGAGCAGTATCATTATTCTTAGCAGTCAATACCTTTCTACACCTACATGTAACCTCACTAATATGCCTAGGGGCGGTAATCTAACTCCATCCTAGCTGGGGGGTATTTGTAAACCACACAAAAACAAAATAAAAACAAACAAAAAAAAAATGGCTTCTTAGTGTAATTATAATTCTTTCAAACACATTCCCCCATTTGGTACCATACTACACTGATACCATACTACACTAACTAGAACATGACCAATCTGGTGAACAACTTTGAAGTTTAGTGCCTACCCAAGAAGTAGGTCTGTATATATAAAAATAAAAAATAAATACAACAACTTGTTAATTTAAAAATATTAACAAGGAAAACAAATGCAAAGGTAGAAAAGAAAAAAATCACATAAAAAAAAAAAAATTCTGCTGGCCCTTAACACATCACTCACAGACAGACACATACTAACACCATCTCCCAACTCAACTCTTGTTCTAGTGTGTGAAAAAAGACATCTTCCTGTGAGGTCCATTGAAAGAGCAAATGCTATTTACACCTAAAACACAAAAGGTCATGGGGGGTGGGGGAGACAAAAAAATACATTCACATCACAAAGGTACAGTATACATGATTGTTTTAACCAACAAATGCCTGACTGTTATTTAATTGTTTGCAAACAATTACTAATTATTGAGCTCATGATACCACGTGGTGACTATGAAGACCTTTTTAAATTGATCTAACTAGTGCTTGACTAAATGTAGCCAGTACCACTCCACCTAAAACCTGTGAACAAAGCAAAAACATTAGTCTTAAGCCAGCTTGACTAAGCTGCCTTTAGTGGCTCCTGAAAAAGAAACACAAAGACAATTATTACACACAATTATTATTACAGTCAAATCCTTATTCGCTAAGCCTTGTCCTGTTATCTGTACGGCTAGAATATAAGTCCCATATTCTTCCTAAACTAAGCAGGCATTGCTCACAAAGTTTGCCATATTTTTTATGAAAAATGGTAATGCTATTTGGGACCAACTGCATACCAGCCAAAATGGAAGATTAGCCCAGGGTGCAAACATTGGTATGCTCGTCCCCCATGGCTGTTGGCTATTCGGATGGTGGGGGCCATTGTTATCTGTAATCTCCTCTTTTTGCCCCTCAGCATTTCCTGACTCCCCAAGGCTGTTATCCATTACATCAGGCTCCTGTGGTATGCTTTCCTGTGTGGATATACCTTTATCATCCATTATCAGGCTGAAAATATCGGGGGTTCTACAGAATCTCTGAATGTGCCCTGGTCTGTGACATTTGTAACACCTGATGAATTTCTTCCTTCTTGTACCTCTGCTCACTACTGATATATCTGCATCTGATCTATAACCATCACTGGATTCTTCACACCAGTCTCTAAGTATATTGATAAAGCTCTGGTATGAATTGGCATTTCTGAGGGCAATCCTATTAGGATAGTTCACATAACATATATTGGCCATTGAGTATATGAAGCCTGAATCATCAGCAGACATATCAGGACAGTTATACACACTTTTGTACAGTGAAAGATATTGGTTACAGAACAATATAGGGTCATCTCCTCTTCTAAATCTCATTCTTTGTAACGCATTTATCCCTCTATCATCACGACTCTTTAACACACGCTGCAGTTCTTTCATCCTTCCCTCTGCATCTAAGTTATCATTCTCATATGCAGATACCTGGGCTGCTAGAGGTGCTGGTACCCAAGCCCTTAGAAGAGAGCATGCATCTTTATCAGTCAAAGTGTATTTCTGTACAATAGCCTCAAATTTATTAGACAGGCACACGGGTGACTCCAGTGTATTAAACTCACCCAGAATCTGGCACAATGTAAGTTTTTCATTAATTGTGAGTACACTAGTGCCCTCCCCTAAATATCCAGGAGCATTTGCTATTGCCACCTCATTGGATGTATTCACATCAGTGACAATACAGATATTGGCTGATGGACACTTTTTCTTCCGTTCATTGAGGGATAATATCCATTGCTCCTTTCTAAGTAGCTGTGAGTTTGCATCTTCCAATTTCCTCTCCAAAGACATTACCAATTCCTCCATATGAGATAATTTTAGTTGTAATGAACCAACAAGTCTACTCTTGATATCAAAGTTTGCATTGCATTGTTCCAATTGTTCTTGCAACTCACAATTTCTTTCGGATAAATTGCACAGAGTAGCCCTCAAGTCATCCATTTCAACACTGGAGGCAGTTGCAATGCTACTAAGATTATCTCCAATTTTCTCTATCTGCTCTCCAAGATGACTCCTTTCTGCTCTCCATTGCTCCCCCATTTGCTCAGAAATTTCTGTGATTCTGAGCAATACCGCAATTTCGTTAGCCAATTTCTGTTTGTTACCTTTCTTTGTAAGCGGTCTACTCTGCAGCTTGTCATTATGTTGCTGACACTGAGACAACAACGCATTAACTTGACTCTTAAGAGGTTCATCTGCACATGAATGATACTTGGCAGAGGCATATTTCTTAACATAACTATAGGCCAGTTCCATTTCACCAATGTACACAACACAAGATACACCTATTAAAATAAAAGCTATTGTACTGCCAATACACACTCACAAGTGAACAAGACAAAGAACCAAACTTTTCAGTGTTCCCGCAATGTCTTTACATACATGCACACACTTAGTCTGAACTCAAGTCAAGATTCCAAACAAGCACAAATTTTTCCTCTACAGAGAATCCACACTTTCCTCTGCTTTAATGCTCATTAACATACAGCATTCAATACTTTATCCACTATTACAACTCCACATACACTCAAGGACAACAAACAATTAGAACTTTTGCATATCCAATGAATAACTCACCACACTTTCAATCCTTCTACGAAGTCCAAGATCCAGCTGACTTCACCACGGAATCTGTGCAAAAGGTCTGGTCTGTTCTTTCAGCAATTTGAATTAGAGCAATTCCGTCTTATAGGTTCTATGTGGATTTAGGAATTTCCACAGTCCCATCTGGGGTGCCAAATGTAGAATGTGCTCTGCTTTACGGGTGCCTTAAATTACTGAAGAACAACTGTATCTTAAGTCAGTGTTGGATTTATTTACAAATAGGGATATACCTACATTCTAAATATAATTAAGGGAATGGGAGAGGGGATCGGAGGGGGTCAGGGTCCTTGAGCTAGCTACACCATTCTCTCTCTCAGTCACACATGCCATGCGCTTTTCTCTGTACTCAGAACACTCCTCTCCAGCAGGTCTCAGCGAATCACATTCTTGATTGTAGAGTCCAGGAAGACTTGTCTTGTCCCAGAGGTCACCATTGTTCCTATTTGTGAGCTCGGTTAGTGCAGGTAATTACACAGGAAGAAAGTTATATCATATACCCCTGCCATATCCCAGCATGTATGTCCTTGCTGACACAGGTGTGAGCAGTAAATACCAGCAGGGGGTCGGGCTTTCCCCAGGATGTGACAGTCCTGGCAGATTTTCCTTTCATCAGTGTCCTGCCCCAAGTACCCTTTGATGGTCCTCATTTGCATATTCAGCAGACCCGGGCCTATTCAGTTCAAGATATCAAGGAACATCTTTGCATCAAAGCTGTATCATAGATGTCAATTTTATCGGTTCCAACATGAGAAAAGATTCAGTAAAACTTGTATTTTATTCATTTAAATTCCTGCTTATTCAGGATCTTGAAGTCAAGGAGGCGGTCCTATCAGTGATTGACAGCTATCTCTGTATACATAGAAATAGAGGGAACGCAGACGCAGTCAATCACTGATAGGACCACCTCCAGGACTTCAAAGCACAGAATGAGCAGGAACTTAAATTAATGAATTACAGGTTTTCCCATAAAACTACATATTAATCTGCTCAGTTCCTTCTCCTCTATAACATGATATCTACATATAAGTTTGCATTTATGGGCTGACAGTATCCCTTTAAGGTAAAACAAAGCTGTTACAATGCATTCTCATTTAAGACAGCCTCTTTAAGGGGGATTACAGATGGTTGTTAATTTTCTGATGAAGTGTTAGCTTTCTGTTAGGAGAGAAGCAGTGACTAAATGGGGGACAAATTGATTGACATAACATTCACATTTGTTTTTAATGGCTGCAAATTTATGTTCCTTGTTAGAGGTGGAAGATCAGCTCTGAAGTGCAAACTTCTGATCTAACAAGTAAATACCTGTCACGGACGTACCGAGACATATGGACGTCCCAGCCACAGTGAGTGGCAGGAGATCTGTGAGACTGGGAACACGTGGTCTGATCTGACAGGTTTTCCTTGTGGATCAATAGGCGGCTGTGTTGTTTCTGGTATTGGCCACACCCCTTGCCTCCAGGTGTTTCTAATGTGGTCATTTAACTTTCCTTATTTATAGTTGCTTCTCCCACAATGCTCTACGGTTTATAGCTTCTGTCGATAGCTTGTGGTTGGATCTCGGCTGAGTTCTTGGTGCTTCCATAGCCCATTTGAAGTTAAGTCTTTCCTTTCCCTTTTGTATTTTGTTTGGGTTCTGTGTGTTGAATTTCCCTATTGTTTGTATTAAGCCTGTAGGAGACTCCTTTTGGTCCTTCCTTTTGGAGGAACAAGTAGTCTCATCCCTGCCATTAGTACCAGGGTCATATAGGGCTAAATAGGACTCTAGGTATTCCTGTGTATGAACTCACCTACCTTTGGGGTCTGTTTATACTGGTAGTCAGTCAGGATTTTGGTTAGGGTTTTCACTCTGAGGTGTCCATCTTCCTTCCCTAGTTCTCGGGCCTTATTCCCTGTTCCCCCTTCCCTCCTATGCTCGATGTGGTGTTTCCCTCCCACACCGAAGCGTGAAAATAACGTACAGTGTCAGGAACATTCTGGAATATATCTCCTTTAGATCATTTTCATGGATACCACATTCTTCAGCACAATGTTCTCCTTTTTTTCTACAGGTATCCTGTGTGCAGAGCTTCCTGGTTACTCTATTTTCGTTAATTCTAGCTTCTCTGTCCAGGAGTCGCTCTGTGTCACCATTCCTTGCACTTTTATTGCCAGCTCTAGAAGTGGATTCAGGAATTCCAGGGGATTCTGGCTCAAGAGTCCCATACTTCCATTTCAAGTTGTAGCCACTAATGTCAAATCCAGGAGCGTCCTAAAGCAAAACTTCCATCTGACGGGAAATACGGATAATGGAGACTGCACATTGACTATAACTGATGCCAGGAGAGAAGATGCTGGCACTTATTACTTTCGGTTTGAAGACAGTATTAATAATTCTATAAATTATAATTATGGGAGCTCACTGGTCAATGTGAAGGTAACTGGTAAGTAAATTCCAGTGGTCTGATCCTCAGAACTACCATTTCTCTACATTTGTTGATTTGGTGAAATGCAGAACCTTGGCACCAGTTAGGTCAGATGAGAAACATTTCTTGCCGTCAAGATTTATTGGGTTGTAGCTTTAAGGGGAACCCATCGCCATGAAAATGGAAAATAATCTGCAGGCAGCACCTTATAGAGAAGGAGGAGCTGATCAGATTAATATGTATTATTATGGGGAAATATTCTGTGAAACTTAATTTATTCATTTATATTTCTGTTCATTCTGGTCTTTGAAGTCAAGGAGGTGGTCTTATCAGTGAGGGCAGGCTGTCAGCCATTGATAAGACTGCCTCCTTAACTTCAAGTCCAGAATGAGAATATATATATAGTAAATAATATAATTACAAGTTATTCTTAATCTTTCCCCATAAAACTATTCATATAAATTGGCTCAGTTCCTTCTGCTCTATAACATGCTGACTTCAGCTCAGATACCATGCTCAACATGACAGGTTCCCTGTAAATTGCTCCGTATGCCCTAAGCTACCGGTAGTGATTCGCCTGGTGTGGAGCGGCTTGTTGTCTGGGACAGAAATGCATGTATTGTGTATAGCACATGGAGCCCTCAATGGTAAGATGCTGATTACAACTGTAGTGCTACCATTTCTTTCAGACCTCCCAAGTATACGTTGGGACTTGTTTTTGATACCTCTGTCCTTTTATTCTGATCTGTGCATTAATCTGGAGTTTGGAAAAATGTAGTCATTTCAGCAAATTTGTCAACCCCGTATGAATGACCAACCTAAAATACTTGAATTGAGGCCATTGACACATAGGTTTACTTCACCTGAGTATAATGCTCCTTTTCTTTTCTCGACCTCTTTCTTTTAATATGAAAATTCAGGAGAGATGGGTGAATTTTCTAAAATTCCTTTCTATTTGGTTCATTTTCACTCTCTGTAAAAATTCTACCCAATCAAATCGAATTAAGTTTCCAACAAATCAATTTGTTAATCTCCAGAATTAGGCATTTGGTGCTACCAGGTCAGTGCTTTCCTTGCAAACAAGCCCTTCTCCTTTCTCCATGCGATAGACACGTATTCTCACTTGGCCATGTATTTCTGCTTATGTGCCATTCACTTACATACTGGCGCATACGCAGTTAAATTGTTATCGACCAGGCCACAAATCCAGACTATCCTGTAGGTATTTTTACATTTCAAATAGCCTTAAATATGAAGATTTTACAATGTTTTATATACAGCCCCTATTTGGAACTATGTGTCTCCTTGATTACAGACTACAAATAATCCTTGTGCAGCCAGGTCTTGTAGCCATACTCCCTTCCATCTGTCCCTGGCTGCTTGACAATGTGCATTTTGGTAGCTTAATATGAAAGTAGGTAGAAGACAAAAGGGAGCCTGAATGCAGGATCAGCCTTTAGGTGGAGGCAAAATGCGAAGCTTCCCACCTAAAATGTGCCATTTATACTATTTTTGGCCCTGAGGGGCATAAGGTTCTTGGAGTGACTGTCTTCTCTGCATCTCATATCTCATATAGCTACACCCTATACATGATTTATTAGTTCTCTGGAACATGGGGAGACATAGGTCTGCATTGGAAATGTCAACACAAATTGATCTGAAGTAGAGATGATCAAATCAGTTCTATAAAATGAAAAGTCTACCCAAGTTTGAATTTGTCAGAATTTCTTCCAGAAAAATGTGAAAGAGAGAGATTGAAAGAGAGAGAGAGAGAGAGAGAGAGAGAGAGAGAGAGAGAGACTGTTCTCATTATTCTTTTTCACCACTAATTAAAAGTACTTTTAATTCTGGTAGAATAAACTCATACTCAAATCTAATTTCTTTGCTGATTTGGGCAAATTGGAACAAAACAAACTGCACAAAATATATTCATCCTTAGTAAGAGGTTTTTAATCTCCTTGCAATGTTGCTTCATTCTCTATAATAAAATGTCTTCTGTTGAAAGATTTATCAGATAAACCGAAGATATCTCCTGTGGGAAGGATTACTGCTGGTGAGGAGGTAACTCTCGATTGCACAAATCCTGGAAGATGTTCTGGGAAATCTCCACTTATCACATGGGAAGGAAAATATGAAATATCTGGAGTAACACAGAGATATATGGAAAGGAATGAAGATGGTACAATGACACATCACGCCAGTCTCACCTTTATTCCATGGATTCAGCATAATCAGTCTTTACTCACCTGTAAAGTGACATTTGAAAGTAATGTAACCACCAGTAGGAGCATAAGACTAATGGTTCAAGGTAAGTTTTCTGTTTGCTACACTAAATTTTATCCTAAAGTACTGAAATGCCCCTCCAGGTCCTCTTTACTAATGGTGAATATATGAAAAGAATGGGAGAGTGTTGTAATGGAGGGAAAGAAAATGGAAAAAGAAAGGAAAAAAGGTGAAGTGAACGGATATAAAGAGAATGGGGAAAAAAGAAAATGGGAAGGAAAATTAGGTAAAGAGAAAGGAGACAAAAATAACAAAAAAAGGTGAAGAGATGGAAAAAAGAAAGGAAAAGGGTTAAGGTAAAGAAGGTGAAGAGAAAGGAAAAAGAAAGGCAATGGAAAAAGTGAAGGTGGATTAAATAAAGGAAAGGAAATAAAGGAGGAGAATAGAAAGAAGAATGGATAAAAGGGATTAAAAAAGGTGAAGGGAAAGAAGTTGAAGAGAAGGGAAAAAGAAAGGAAGAAAAGGTGATTACTTGAAGAACTTGGGAAAGAGAAAGTAAAAATAAAAGGGTGAAAAGAAGGTGAAAGGAAAGGAAAAGAGGTAAAAGGGAAGATGAACAAGGAAATGAAAAAAGGGAAAAAGGAGGGGTAGAGGATAAAGAAAGGGAAAGAAAATGCTAAAAAAAAGAGAAAAGTAATAGAAGAGGGAAGGATATAAAGGCAAAGGAGGTTAGAAGGAAAAAAAGAGGCAAATGGAAAAGAAATTGAAAGGAAAGTAGGTAGAGTAAAGAAGGTTAGGGGAAAGGAAGGGGAATGGAACAGAAAATGGAAGAGACTAAAATAAATAATAATTCATAATATACATCTCATCCACTCTTTTCTTGCTTCCCCAAATTGTCACCCAGATAAAAATTAATTGCTATTGTTTGTCTTTTCCAGCTTCTCCGGATCAGTCGATTATATGTCCAGGTAAAAATACATTTTATTTCATATTTAATTTTCTTTCTGATATCATCCTCAATGCTTTTATCATTATTAGAGATGAGCGAAGTTTAAAAAATAAAAACGGTTCGGCAGATTCCCCAAACTTTGACAAGAACTTTGATTTGTTACAAATTAATTTGTCATAAATCGCTATAAATCAGGTATTCCCAGGCCACTCTATCTAATCATAATCATCCCACTTGTGTTAAGGCTTGAAACTTAAACTGCACGGAGGTTGCAAGGAGAGTGTGAAGAGAGGGTATCACCGTGTGCTTTATATTCTAGTGCACCCACATTAATAGTTCATCCCTCTGTAGGTACTGTGCCATCAGTATTACAGGTGTAATTTATCGCTGTCTATTACTGTGCAGGGCACCAAGATTCATAGCTAATACCTTCTGTTTAAAGAAAAGCATACATCATCCTTCAGTAAAGTAAAGCAAAAAAACGAAACATTGGCCAAATGGCTCCTTGTTAAAAATTTGGATGATTTGATAGAATAAATAATATTCACTACTTTATTTGAGTGCCATGGTTTACTCGATTTGATGTTGGATAAGTGCATACTTACTGTTGTCTTTTTGCAATCGCCCTAGTGATTGATAGCTGTCGAAACAAATGACGAGGAGAAACATCAGGAGCAATAGATGACATAGAAGTTGAGGTGAAGGAATGACAGCTTCCTTCTTCTGACGTTGTCCAGTCCTGACTGCTGCAGAGGGGGTGCAGGCAGGTGGGACATACAGCGGTTGCTGCATCTGGCTGAAACACTTTGAAAATTTTAGATTCTTGTCAAATACATTTTGTACAAAATTATTTGGTCCCGTCTGCCACAGGTCAAGGCGATCTCTGTAAGACGGGAACCTAACACTAAATACTACCTGTTATGTGCAATAATGGCCACCATAAAATTTAGGAAGTGCAGGTTCCACATGCATGCTGGGTCCACTCTGTCTTAACATTTTTGGTGCTGTATAGGCCTCCATTAAATCCAGGGAATGCAGGTACCAACATGCATGCTGAGCCCACTCTTTACCTGTCCTAGTGCCAAAAGGCTTCCAATGAATGGAGAGCAGGCTACATCTTTATACTTACACTGATTAAAATCAGCCTATGGGGAAGACAGGCTGGTCAGGGGTGCAAGACTAAATGGAGTCAGCCACACATCCAGTACAAACTGCAAAGAAAAATGGGGTCAGTCAGCACATCCCAATAAACAGGTGCACACTGCCATGGCTAGAATTTTATGGTGGCTATTATGGCACAAAACAGGTAGTACCGTATTTTTCGCCCTATAAGACACACCTAGGTTTTAGAGGGGGCAATAAGAAAAAAATATTTTTAATTACACCTCAGGTTAGACCACTAATCAGACCCCTAATGTTAATCAAACCTCAGCTGACAGCCCCAATTAGACCCCCAATGTTAATAAGACTCCAATAAGACCTCAGATCAGACCCCCAATCAGACCTCAGCTCAGACCCCAATGTGAATGACCGCTAATCAGACCTCAGATAAGAGCCCCATGCCTCATATCAGCCCCCTTACAGCCAACTCTTACCATCAGCGCACAGGGGCCGCGATGGGGATGCTGGTAGCACCGGCGTTCGCTAATATTTTTATGGGGGAATTTGAAGATACATATATATGGGGACACCAGATATATAAAAACAATGTCGTATGCTATAAAAGATATATAGACGATTTGTACATCATCTTCCTCAACTTCACAGACTGGAATATCACCTTCACACCAAAATTTTGTAGAAAATCAATAGAATTTCTAGACATCATCGTAACCAATCAAGACAACAAAATTATCACAAAAACCTTAAACCGTTCATTTTGTCACGCAGTACAGTACAGCCAATTCTGTCCTTCTACAAATCCTACAGAAACACTGGCATATCCTACTACAAGACCCATAACTCAAAAAAGATCTACCAAACAGACTGAAAATAACATACAGACGAGCCCCCACAATCCGAAACCTACAAGCACCAAGCAAACCAAAACACCATCTGAAAAGACACACACCCAAAAACACAGACATTAAACAAAACCCCAAAAATACTAAAAAATCGGGCAGTTTTAAATGCAACACCCAACGCTGCCTCTGTTGTAAGACCATCACACACGAAAAAACATCCTTTATCTCAAACACCAACAAGACCTCCTTCAGCATCAAACATCACCTAACCTGTTAATCATCATATGTAATCTATATGATTGAATGCCAGTGCGGACTGCAATATGTAGGACGCACCACCCAACCATTACACTGCCGTCTAAATCAGCACCACCATCACAATATACAGAAACTGTACACCAAACACAGTTTATCTAGACACTGCATGAGTACCCCAGAAAAAGAAAAACACCAGACTTCATACCACCTAATCCATATAATAGATTCAACCTCCTCCAAAAAAAAATGTGTATTGGATCTATCAAATGAACACCCTCACTCCAAATGGCCTGAATGAAATACATGAAATGATATTATAAATGCAACAATAAATATAAATACCCAAAAAAAACACAACCCGAGTATACCTATGATTTAGGTACCTAGAATACACACCTGTGTATATATATATATATATATATATATATATTGCCTCCTGGGGGCCAAAAACCGGTGCCCCAGCGCAGATCTACTGCAGCACAGCAATAGTGGCTCGCTCTCTACGTAACACGCCACTCGAGAACCAGAATCTGAGCAATATAAGCACACGATCGGGAACATACTCTCAGAACCATTCCCCACAGACAACAGAATAACACCCACTTATGTGACGCCACCCTGCACCGTCTGAGGAAGAACCATGCATCCTAACAGATGGACTGCACATTGTGATCTACATTATGTTGTATTTTAAATCTATATATGTAACCAATGTTCTGTATGTGCTATATATGTTTATCAATTCCATTAGCCCCGCCCCCTTTCCATTAAGCCCCGCCCCAGACCACAAAAAACTGGCTTTTAAACCTTGTGTAGCCTGTCATACTGTAAATAGTCCTGACGAAGGGGGTAATCCTGCCCCAGAAACGCGTTGAGTATACTGTATAATAAAAGATCTCTTAATACCAGACACTTCAATTCTCAAGGTCTAGGCAGCGCCAAAGGGGTCCGCAACAACGTTTTTTAAATGTTATTTCATATCAGCCCCCAATAGCCTCATATAGCAGCCCCCAGTAGCCTCTCACCAGCCTCATATGAAATAAAAAAACAAAAAAAAAACACTTACCTCTCCTGCTCCTGGACGCCGCTGCTCCTCACCGCCAGCGATCTGCTTCCTCCTCCATCGGCTCTGCTGTGAATTGGCGCGCACAGCGTGACATCACAGGGCGCCTCACACTGTGCGCAGCCCTGCACAGCTGACAGCCGAGGACCTGGAAGCTGTGAGTACAGAGACATCATCGCTTCCCGGTCCTCCGGTACTAATGAGCGATCCCAAAATGGAAAGCGCTTATTAGTATTCGCCCCATAAGATGCAGGGGCATGTTTCCCCCAAAATGCATCTTATGAGTTGAAAAATGAGGTAACGAACGAGCTGTAAAACGCCCTACGCCCCAAGAAGTACAGGAGCTTCTTTGGGGCGTAGTGTCGCGCGTTCCCGTACATAGACTTCTGGGAACGCGCGACAATGAGCGTTTGCTTGTTTGCCGGCCGCGTAAGTAAACGCCCGATAAAATCGCGCATACAGAGCGCTCCATACAGTACACTCAGGTGTGAACCCAGCGTTACAGAGATCTCCTAGACGTGTGGCAGACTGGCCCAAATAATTTTGTACAAAATGTAATTTCCAAGAATCCTAAATTTACTAAATAAACCTAGCATTAGCAGCAGAATATTCTCTATTACTATGGCATTATTGTACTTTATTTGGTTAGCAGAGTTCTGTTGCATTGTATTTTTTTCTAGCAGTTGAACAAGATGCACACGACGATTACACTCAACCTGCACTGTTATTGCTGTGTGCCTATGCTCTCCCTACAATCTCCCTGCACTGTACTTCTCTAATATTCTTCTATTATTAGTTTTCAGCAACACTGCCCCAGTGCATGAACTCTTGTCACGTCTCTTCCTAAGCTCAGCTCACAGAGAAATGGTGGAGACCGTACAGGATAAGGGTTTTATAGGGCTGTGACAAATGGGGCTGGCTACCTGCGGATTGGCTGGCTGCGTGGCATTATGGGTCATATTGTGTTCCCGGGCTTCTTACTTTCACTTTGTACCACGTGCAGCAGCCATTTAAAAAAATATATATACAAATAAAATGATGCATTACCACGAAGTGCAAGGAAATTCGGATTTGTGGGAATCTAATTTTTACTAAACTTTGGATTAAATTCCACTTCGGATGGTTTGATTTGCTCAACACTAATGATTATCATCAGTAGACGAGGGGACACATATATACACTCACCTAAAGAATTATTAGGAACACCTGTTCTATTTCTCATTAATGCAATTATCTAGTCAACCAATCACATGGCAGTTGCTTCAATGCATTTAGGGGGGTGCTCCTGGTCAAGACAATCTCCTGAACTCCAAACTGAATGTCAGA
Organism: Bufo bufo; assembly: GCF_905171765.1. Classification (NCBI taxonomy): domain Eukaryota; kingdom Metazoa; phylum Chordata; class Amphibia; order Anura; family Bufonidae; genus Bufo; species Bufo bufo. The sequence continues at coordinate 17,451,756 of NC_053389.1, forward strand.
ATGGGAAAGAAAGGTGATTTAAGCAATTTTGAGCGTGGCATGGTTGTTGGTGCCAGACGGGCCGGTCTGAGTATTTCACAATCTGCTCAGTTACTGGGATTTTCACGCACAACCATTTCTAGGGTTTACAAAGAATGGTGGGAAAAGAGAAAAACATCCAGTATGCGGCAGTCCTGTGGGCAAAAATGCCTTGTGGATGCTAGAGGTCAGAGGAGAATGGGCCGACTGATTCAAGCTGATAGAAGAGCAACGTTGACTGAAATAACCACTCGTTACAACCGAGGTATGCAGCAAAGCATTTGTGAAGCCACAACACGCACAACCTTGAGGCGGATGGGCTACAACAGCAGAAGACCCCATCGGGTACCACTCATCTCCACTACAAATAGGAAAAAGAGGCTACAATTTGCACGAGCTCACCAAAATTGGACTGTTGAAGACTGGAAAAATGTTGCCTGGTCTGATGAGTCTCGATTTCTGTTGAGACATTCAAATGGTAGAGTCCGAATTTGGCGTAAACAGAATGAGAACATGTATCCATCCTCAGATGGCTACTTCCAGCAGGATAATGCACCATGTCACAAAGCTCGAATCATTTCAAATTGGTTTCTTGAACATGACAATGAGTTCACTGTACTAAAATGGCCCCACAGTCACCAGATCTCAACCCAATAGAGCATCTTTGGGATGTGGTGGAACGGGAGCTTCGTGCCCTGGATGTGCATCCCTCAAATCTCCATCAACTGCAAGATGCTATCCTATCAATATGGGCCAACATTTCTAAAGAATGCTATCAGCACCTTGTGGAATCAATGCCACGTAGAATTAAGGCAGTTCTGAAGGCAAAAGGGGGTCCAACACCGTATTAGTATGGTGTTCCTAATAATTCTTTAGTGAGTGTATATGTAGATGATTATGTCATTAATATAATGTATATGATAAATCATTATATTGTTACAACTTCTTAACTCATCTCCTTGTTCTTTGTCGCTCATTATAGTGTAATTTACAATTATTTTTCATAGTTTGCAGAAGTATGGATTCTATCGTCATCGCTGGGATGGTCGCTGGTAACATCATAATCCTGACCCTTATCACTGTGGGATCATATTTCTTTCTCAAGAAACATACAGAGAAAAAGAAATTAAGTAATAGATAGAGATAAGCGAAGTATTCAAAAATTCGATTCGGCTGCTTCGACAAATTTTACAAAAACATTCGCTTTGTGACAAATTACTTCGTCACAAAGAGAATTTCTTTGTAAGTAGTGGGTGAAATGACTGGGAGCAGAGATTGCATTAAGCGTTTTGTCTGTGGAGAGGAAAAGTAGCAAGAAGTAGACCAGGTCAAAGAATAAAGACCATCGGGCCTGGCAAGGATTGAGTCACTGAGCAAATTAGACAAAGTGACTCTTTCCCTCTAGAACATAGTACCTCTCCTTCAAGGCCAGCTTGATGTTTAATAGATCCATGTATCCTGAAATAACATTCAGAAGCTGAGAAAACCTTCTGCCAGAAGAAGTTTTCTAAGTACGAACATCTACTCTCCTGTGAACAATGTGTCCACGTCTAGAAAGAACAGTTTGTTTAATAATATCTGGACAATGTAGTACAGGTACAGAGGAAAAAGCCTCTGGATTTTTCAGGATTTGAGAGGATTCTGCCTCTGGAGTGGATATTCTGGTCAGAGTGGTGATAGGTGCAGTTGAGGTGGAAAAGTGGGGGATGAACTGCCTATAATAATTTGCAAAGCTCAAAAAGTATTGGATTGTACATAATGTTAAGCAGGATGGTCAAGGCCAGTTTAACACAGCAGATAATTTTTCAGAATCCATTTGAAGACCTAGAACAGATATGTTATATAGGAAGGGAAGAGAGGTTTTCTCAAACACATGCCTTTCAAATTTTGGAGAGTCTATTCTCCTTCAGATGCTGGAGTACAGTGTAGACATGTTTGTGATGAGATATTAAAGGGGTTGTCTGGGTTCAAAGTTGAACCTGGACATACCCATAATTTCACCCACGCAGCCCCCCTGATGTTAGCATCGGAGCATTTCACTGGATAGCGCAGGGCAAGGGCTCTTTTTTTTTACAATAACACACTGCCAGACGGAGGCTTCTGCTCAGCAGTGTGTTCAGTGACTTCACTGGCTCAGATGGGCGGGCTTTAGCGCTGCCCTAGCCATTTTATAGGCTAGGGCAGCGCTAAAGCTTGCCCATCAGTCCCGGTGACGTCACTGGGCTCACTGCTGGGCGGAAGCCTCCGCCTAGCATCCCCATGGAGAGCCCGGTTCGTCACCAGAACTCCAGAAAATGCCTTTGCTCTGCGTGATTCAGCGCAGGGCAAAGGAGAGCATCGGAGCATGAACTGCTCTGATGCTCGTCAGGGGGGCTGCCTGGGTGAAAATGGGGATATGTCCGGGTTTAGCTCTGAACCCGAACAACCCCTTTAAGATCAAGATATCATCAAGATATACCACACATCAAAAATATAGAGAAATCACAAAGATTTACAAACTTTTCAAAGACTGCTGGAGCATTACTAAGTTCAAAAGACATAAGTAAATACTTGTAGTTTTCCATCCATCGCCGGTACAGATACAAATTAGGTTGAAGTCTCTACTCAGATCTAGTTTAGTGAAAACCTTGGGGCCACACAATCTGTCAAGAATCACAGGGATTAATGGTAGTTGATATTAATTCATAAGGATGATAGGTTGGCAAAGACTTAGCCTCCTTTTTGCTGAAAACAGAGGTAAGCTACTGTAAGCCTTGCAGATTGTGATGTACAGGTGGATGTCAGATAGGTTGTACAGAGGTCAAGCGTTTGGAATGACAGGTAGATCCTCAATGTAGAATCTTGCCAGGCTTGGACAGGATGATGCAGAAAGAGCTAGAGTAGTCCCAGCAGCAGGGTACTAAAGGACATTGGAAGAAGCATCAGAGAGATATTTTCAGAAAGGAGTGCACCCAATTGCAGATTTATAGGCATGGTGACAAACTGAATGGATTTAAAGAGAGCCCTCCTATTAACAGATGTCACCACCAAAGGTCTCTCAAGTCACTGCATGGTTATCTGATACTGACTCACCACGGTTTGATGCAGGACGTTTCCTGCCAATCCATAATATATAGGAGGGCAGAAATAATGAACAGGAAAGACGGGGTCACTGGTAAATTCAATCTTGGAGAAGACTGGTCTTCCCCTAGAGTAGACTCTGCCACTGACGTTAGGTTCTGGAGTTTCCCGACTTGAGTGAGCAGGTGTAGTCATAGTGCCACTTGTCTTCACAATACATACAGAGATTATTAGTAATTCTGGGCATGTGCTTCTCCTTGGTTATGCTGCCCCTCAGTGTCCACATGCATAGGCTTTAGTCTAGTTGCTGTGGAGAAAGTGGTCTCTGTAACTTGAGTGCCAATGAAAAGGGTCTTCTTCACAGACTGCCTTTTTGGAATGCTAAAGGAGATCAGAACATCCAGAGTAGAGGGAATGTAGTAACCAACTTATCCATCCTTGATTAATGCCAAAAGTCCCTCCTAGAATTCTTCAACTAGTGCTTTATTATTCTAAGCCAGCTCTGAGGCAAGGTTTTGGAACTGGATAACATATTGGCCTGCTTTCAGAGTTCCTTGGTGTAGCCATATAAGGGAGGAAGCCGTAGAAGAGGTATGCTCAAGTTCCTCAAAAACTCTTCTGAGTATGTTCAGAAAGAGTTGCAATTCATTTGTGATGGGATCATTCTTCTCCAATAGTGGATTTGTCCAGGCTAGGGCCACTCCAGACAAATGGGAAATCATAAATGTCATCTTGGAAGGAGTTGGATGAAAATGGGTGGGACAGCAACTTAAATTAATCAGGCATTGGTTGATAACCCCATGATATAACTTAGGATCCCCTTCATTGCAAGGAGAAGGAGACGGACGTGGCCCAGAAACTTCTGTAGGAGTATCTTGAGGTGATGGTTTGGGTGCTGCGACTGCTGCCAAGGGATGCACGACTACAGTGGTAGTTGTCAGAGTGCCTAGGTGGGCGGAGACACTGTACAGGTATGACAGTATTTGCTGCTGGTGTTCACTCTATTGAGTCATATGGGGTGGATCAGCAGATTCCATGGTCTAAGATTACTGTTACCGGCAATAGGTGTGGACCCAGTGTGCCAACCAACAAGTTATACTTAGGGCTAACTCTAAGTGCATTATCCTGGAAGTCCTCCAGTATTAACCCTTTAATCCCCATACAAGGACGTAAACTTTGCTTCAGAGGAGTCAGCAGACCACTATCTCTTGATATAGTCCTGGTGTGGTTGGTGGTTGGCCCATGGCATTAGAGACACCTGTATAAAGCACTGAGACATCAAGCAATATGCATAGTCTGGAGAAAGGCCAAGAAAGGGCAGGGAGTATCCGAGAGACAGGTCCAAAGTCAGGGCAGGCAGCATTTGGTCAATCCGAGAAACAGACTAAGGTCAGGGCAAGTGGCTAAAAGTAAAAGTCAGTAGTCAAGCAGGAGTATGGTACACGGGTAGTCAGAAGGAGGATCACACCATTGCTAGTAACTAGAGACTAGACTAAAGCTCAAACACACTCCTACTGGGGAGGATTCCTTAAATAACCAGAAACTGTCAGCCCTTCGCTGGGAACGGATTTGAACATGTGCGCTGACCCTTTATGAAGCCGAGAGTGAGCATGTACTCCCTAAGAATGCAGGCCAGGAGTTCAACGACGCAGACTACAGATGACTCTGGATAGGAGGGAGAAGGGGGAAGGCCAGGACACCATGCCCATGAAGGAGTGGCGCTGTGGTGCGCACAGCATGCCAGCTCAACAAATTCAATGTATGTACATAGTGAACCAACAGCAGAATAGTGAGTGCAGCTCTGGAGTATAATACAGGATGTAACTCAGGATCAGTACAGGATATGTAATGTATGTACACAGTGATTGCACCAGCAGAATAGTGAGTGCAGCTCTGGAGTATAACACAGAATGTAACTCAGGATCAGTACAGGATAAGTAATGTAATGTATGTACACAGTGACTGCACCAGCAGAATAGTGAGTGCAGCTCTGGAGTATAACACAGGATGTAACTCAGGATCAGTACAGGATAAGTAATGTAATGTATGTACACAGTGACTGCACCAGCAGAATAGTGAGTGCAGCTCTGGAGTATAACACAGGCTAGAAGTCTGGATGAGTAGAACATCGAAAAAGTTACTGTATTTACAAAGTGAAACAACATTTTCTCTATATGTACACCTAAAGTGAATAAAAAGACTGTGTTCAAATATAGATACAAAAAAAACATCTGAATCTACCATGTTTTTTCTAGGGAATAAACCCAATGGTGGTGAACAGAGAGAAGAAGGAACAGAGTCTACTTATCAGGTACTCTACGTACAGCATATATACAAATATTTAAATAATAGTTCAGATTTTTCTGCTATATGAGCAATGCACTATTTCCATTTCTTGGAAACCATCCCTTGGTATCATGATAACTGAAGGCAGCCATGCAAATTAGTTACTGCAAATACCAGCTAATACCTGCCAACAGGACTGGGTCACCATCTAATGTGTAGGGCGGTTATGGACTCTCCCTCGATGTGTCATGGAAAGCCCAACCATTTCGTTTGCTAAAGTAATGAGTCACCATCAGTGTTCTCTTGTTCCCCTTTCTTCTATGAGTACACATGAGGAGGTTGGGTGTGTGTGCTCTGGTTGGGAGTAGACATTACATTTTCTATCATTGAATTCACTAATGAGACGGGCTCTCAACACATCCCATATATTTTATTAATCCATATTACGTTTAAACATACATTAAAATATTAAAAGTACATTATTTAATGATCCAGGCCTATAATATGCGGAGCTCACGCATAAAACAAAAAAAAATAATGGCTGAACTGGTATATTAAGACTGTGCTTTTTGGACGGTAATTCAGCAGATGTTAATGCCCATATGTTGTTGTTCACATTAATTAGTGATTCAGCAGATATTAATGCCTATAAAATATGTTGTTGTTCACATTGATTGGACTGCGGCTAGTCCCATATGAAGATTACACGTTTAGGCCTCCTGCACACGGCCGTTGTGCGGCCGTTCCGTGCATTGGGGACCGCAATTGCGGTCCCCAATGCATGGGCAACATCCGTGCAGCAGGCCGGACCCATTCAACTTGAATGGGTTCAATGGTCAGTCCACACCGCAAAAAAATATGACATGTCATATTTTTTTGCGGTGCGGAACAACGGAAAGAAACACCAAGGTAGCACTCCAGTTTTCCGTTCCGTGACTCCGTTCCGCATCTCCGGAATTGCGGACCCATTTAAGTGAATGAGACCGCATTCCATGATGCATTAATGAAGTCGAGTTCAGCTTTGGATTTTGACACTGTAATTTATGTGCATAACTGAAGTGTCACGTCATAGACGCAAGGCGAAGCAAATCTCGCAATAGTTGCAGCAAGATGGCAAAAATCTCATTGAAGCCCATTCATTTTACGTTAGTACGGAAGCTGTATTGTTAATGAAGTTTTCAAACCAATCGGGGTGGATATAGCAGTCAGTACCCGATTTGCCTAACACAAGCTGCAACTCTCTTTCTACCGGTCCTGTACCATTTGCACTATTTCTCACAATTTGGCTTGTGCCCTACACCACACTCTACTCTGCCCACTGCTTAACACAGGTAGCATACAGGATCCTGCCTTACATCAGACTCTGCCCACTGCATAACACAGGTGGCATACAGGATCCTGCCTTACATCAGACTCTGCCCACTGCATAACACGGGTAGCATACAGGATCCTGCCTTACATCAGACTCTGCCCACTGCATAACACAGGTAGCATACAGGATCCTGCCTGACATCAGACTCTGCCCACTGCATAACACAGGTAGCATACAGGATCCTGCCTGACATCAGACTCTGCCCACTTGTTATCGTAGGTAGCATACAGGATCCTGCCTTACATCAGACTCTGCCCACTGCATAACACAGGTAGCATACAGGATCCTGCCTTACATCAGACTCTGCCCACTTGTTATCGTAGGTAGCATACAGGATCCTGCCTTACATCAGACTCTGCCCACTGCATAACACAGGTAGCATACAGGATCCTGCCTTACATCAGACTCTGCCCACTGCATAACACAGGTAGCATACAGGATCCTGCCTTACATCAGACTCTGCCCACTGCATAACACAGGTAGCATACAGGATCCTGCCTTACATCAGACTCTGCCCACTGCATAACACAGGTAGCATACAGGATCCTGCCTGACATCAGACTCTGCCCACTTGTTATCGTAGGTAGCATACAGGATCCTGCCTTACATCAGACTCTGCCCACTGCATAACACAGGTAGCATACAGGATCCTGCCTTACATCAGACTCTGCCCACTTGTTATCGTAGGTAGCATACAGGATCCTGCCTTACATCAGACTCTGCCCACTTGTTATCGTAGGTAGCATACAGGATCCTGACTTACATCAGACTCTGCCCACTGCATAACACAGGTAGCATACAGGATCCTGCCTTACATCAGACTCTGCCCACTGCATAACACGGGTAGCATACAGGATCCTGCCTGACATCAGACTCTGCCCACTGCATAACACAGGTAGCATACAGGATCCTGCCTTACATCAGACTCTGCCCACTGCATAACACAGGTAGCATACAGGATCCTGCCTTACATCAGACTCTGCCCACTTGTTATCGTAGGTAGCATACAGGATCCTGCCTTACATCAGACTCTGCCCACTTGTTATCGTAGGTAGCATACAGGATCCTGCCTTACATCAGACTCTGCCCACTTGTTATCGTAGGTAGCATACAGGATCCTGCCTTACATCAGACTCTGCCCACTGCATAACACAGGTAGCATACAGGATCCTGCCTTACATAAGACTCTGCCCACTGCATTACACAGGTAGCATACAGGATCCTGCCTTACATCAGACTCTGCCCACTTGTTATCGTAGGTAGCATACAGGATCCTGCCTTACATCAGACTCTGCCCACTTGTTATCGTAGGTAGCATACAGGATCCTGCCTTACATCAGACTCTGCCCACTGCATAACACAGGTAGCATACAGGATCCTGCCTTACATCAGACTCTGCCCACTTGTTATCGTAGGCAGCATAAATGATCCTGCCTTACATCAGACTCTGCCCACTGCATAACACGGGTAGAATACAGGATCCTGCCTTACATCAGACTCTGCCCACTGCATAACACAGGTAGCATACAGGATCCTGCCTGACATCAGACTCTGCCCACTTGTTATCGTAGGTAGCATACAGGATCCTGCCTTACATCAGACTCTGCCCACTGCATAACACAGGTAGCATACAGGATCCTGCCTTACATCAGACTCTGCCCACTGCATAACACAGGTAGCATACAGGATCCTGCCTGACATCAGACTCTGCCCACTTGTTATCGTAGGTAGCATACAGGATCCTGCCTTACATCAGACTCTGCCCACTTGTTATCGTAGGTAGCATACAGGATCCTGCCTTACATCAGACTCTGCCCACTTGTTATCGTAGGTAGCATACAGGATCCTGCCTTACATCAGACTCTGCCCACTTGTTATCGTAGGTAGCATACAGGATCCTGCCTTACATCAGACTCTGCCCACTGCATAACACAGGTAGCATACAGGATCCTGCCTTACATCAGACTCTGCCCACTTGTTATCGTAGGTAAACTTCAACTGTGAGAGACAGAATCTAAATAAAATCCAGAAAATCGCATTGTATGATTTTAAATAATTAATTAACATTTTATTGCATGAAATAAGTATTTGATACAATAGAAAAACAAAAAAGAGGAACAAATTCCAGATTCCCAATAGTGATGAGCGGCAGGGGCGATATTCGAATTTGAGATATATCATGAATATTTATGCGAATATTTGCCAAATATTTGTGATTTTGTGATATTTATGATATTCTTTTCAATTGCGCTATTATGCGCGCGCGCGTATGCACGCACTATTAGCTACATAAGCGATGAAAATGGTTGGTAGCAATTTTCGAGATAGTGAGGAAGAACTGATCACGGTGAGTAATTGTACATTACAGCACTGTTATAGATCAAAATCCCACGCATATCATAACAATAGCTTTATATGCAGATAGAGTTTTTCAAAGTATTCGATATCGCGCAAATCGCCACTATTGATTTGAATATTTTTGCGCAATACATACAGCTTCACCTTTAATCAGGTCTGACAACATAATACTGATTGGTGCATCCCCCGGTGGGCCCCTAGTCTCCCTCCCCCTGCACAAGTGGCACTTAACACATTAGATTTACTGCACTACACACATATATTTAATCTACAGCACCTCAACCAGCCTATGTTCATATAAAAAACTTGTTCAATTATTTATTATATTCGAATGTATCCGTACTGTGGGAGCCCAAAATAAATTTTACAGGTGGGCCCTAGGTACCCCAGACCGACACTGCATGAAACTCCACAAAATGCCTGCTGGGGAGTGTCGTAATTTATATAGTGAAGAGGTAGGCACCTGTGGCAAACCTAGCCACTTACAGAATGGACAGACCTGATTGTGCATGCAATTAGGGGTGACATGGTGTCATGGCACCTTTAAATGCATGTGCAGTTAATAATAATTATATTCTTACCTGGTAACAGATGCTATAGCGATCTGGGTCTTTGCTGTAACAGATGCCTCGTGCGATCTGGACTAGAGGAATATCTTCTTCTTGATTGGAGAATGGGTCAACGGTCTGCACGTGAGTACCTATAAAAGAAAAGGATCGCACGGTTAATCGTCAGTTGGTGAGCAGCAAGCGAAGAAACCCCCTCCCCCCCATCCCCTTTTAAATTTAATGTCACGGTGTTAGCTTTGGGGTAATAGTCACTCTTTGAGTGGACTAGGTGGATTTTAATTATTTATATGGAGTAATAGTCACTCTTTGAGTGGACTAGGTGGAGTTAATATTTATTTGAATTGGTTTTTCAGATTTAATTCTGTTTAAATATCTTTTAAGTAACGAAAGTAACACCGTGGCCAATTTTATCCAACAAATAAAAGAAATAAATAAAATAAATTGTTTAATACTACTTTGAGTGTTGTATTTATTGTAAGTAAGTGGTTAAATTGGTTACAATGGAGTTTATGACACCATGTCTTTCTTGTCTGTACCTCTTCCCCTCCCCCCTTTTCCTGTCCCATTGTTTCCCCAGCAGGGTGTTGTCTCAGGGACACTGGGAGACCTGTGTAAACTAGCTGCAGTGTCCCCCCTCAATCTCCCATCAGCCCTTGCTATTGTTTGACCCCACTTTTCCTTGTACCATAGTAATCTATGTATTGTATGTAAATGAGGCTGTTGGCGGTTTGAAACCAGGTGCGCATGCCTAGTAAAGTCAGTTGACTCCCAAACTGTGTGTCGTCCAGTCACTGGGGAAATTGTCTCTTGGTTATTGACCTGCTTCTTCAGCTACAAGGGGATTTAAGTGAAGATATTGAGGGTATACCGTGAAGCTCCGCAACAGCACCTTTTTGACTGGTGGCTAGGGAATAGTGATGAGCGGCATGGGCTATATTCAAATTTGTAATATTTCAAGAATAGTTTGTAGAATATTTGTCATATATTTGCAAATTCGAGATTATTTTATTGAATGCGAAAAATCGGCAATGTAAAAATCGCGTAATGAGAATTCATAACGCAAAATACAGGCACGGGTCACTTTGGCTACATTTTTCAAGCTGCTAAAAGTTTCATGAGTTTCTTCTGAGACTGGAGAAAATGGTTGGCACGGCAGAACATTACAATAGCTTTATATGCAGATAGAGTGCTCCAATATTTTCGCGATTGCGCTAATCGTCAGTGATTAGAATATTTTTTCGCACTACGTGCAACTTCACATTTTAGCAGGTCTGACTACAGATTACTGATTGGTGCCCTAAGTATCGTTGTGAACTTGACATTGTTTCCTTCTCATTGGCCCACGAGCAAAAAGCAGAGAGGAAACATGTGTTCAGATGGAAAAAAATGCAGAAAATTCGATATAACGAATATATTGCACTATATTCTAAATATTCGCAAATTCTCAAAGTGGCGATATTCGAGCTAAAAATTCGCTTTCGAATATTCTCTCAACACTGCTAGGGATGTTGCTAAGCTGTGACAAAGCCTTCTCATTGACCCACAAGCAAGAGGAAGGGAGGGATGATCACATGATGTGTATGTACTGTGTTAAAAAAAAACAACGAATATTCGTCATTACGAATACATAGCACTAAAATTCGTAATGCGAATATTCGCACTCAACACTACTTCCCAATAAAAACGATGGTCTTTATTAAACAAGCGATAAAAACTCCCATAGAATAAACACTTTTATCTATTTATTTATGAATAAAAGTGTTTTTTCTATGGGAGCTTTTATCGCTTGCTTAATAAAGACCATTGTTTTTTATTGGGAACCTGGAATTTGTTCCTCTTTTTTGGATTTACCTTTGGTGCTGTGTTCCAAGCACTTCCGTGCCTTCCAAAACGATGAGCCTATATTGTATACAATAGAAAAACAGAACTTAATATTCGGTACAGAAGCCTTTGTTTGCAATTACAGAGGTCAGATGTTTCCTGTAGTACTTGACCAAGTTTGCACAAACTGCAACAGGGATTTTGGCCCACTCCTCCATACAGTTCTTCTCCACATATTTCAAGTTTCAGGGCTGTGACTAGGCTGTTGAGTTTCAGCTCCCTCCAAATATTTTTGATTGGGTATAGGTCTGGAGGCTGGCTAGGCCACTCCAGGACCTTAAAATGCTCCTTAATTGTCCTGGCTGTGTGTTTGGGGTCATTGTCATGCTAGAAGACCCAGCCACGACCCATCTTCAATGCTCTTACTGAGGGAAGGAGGCTGTTGGCCAAATTCTCGTGATACATGGCCCCATCCATCCTCCCTTAATAATACAGTGCAGTCATCCTGTCCCCTTTGCAGAAAAGCACCCCCAAAGTATGATGTTTCCGCCCCATGCTTCACAGTTGGGACGGTGCTCTTGGGGTTGTACTCATCCTTCTTCTTCCTCCAAACACAGCGAGTGGAGTTAATACCAAAAAGATCTATTTTGGTCTCATCTGACCACATGACCTTCTCCCATGCCTCCCCTGGATCATCTAGATGGTCATTGGCGAACTTCAAATTGGCCTGAACATGTTCTTGTGTGAGCAGGGGGACCTTGCGTGCCCTGCAGGATTTTAATCCATGATGGTATTGTGTGTTACTAACAGTAATCTTTGAGACTGTGGTCCCCGCTATCTTCAAGTCATTGACCAGGTCCTCATGTGTAGTTCTGGGCTGATTCCTGACCTTTCCCAGAATCATCCTTTCCCCACGAGGCGAGATCTTGCATGGAGCCCAAGACTAGGGAAAATTGACAGACATCTTCCATTTTCTAATAATTGCTCCTACAGTTGTTGCCTTCTCACCAAGCTGCTTGCCTATTGTCCTGTAGCCCATCCCAGCCTTGTGCAGGTCTACAATTTTGTCCCTGGTCTCCTTAGACAGCTCTTTGGTCTTGGTCATGGTGGAGAGGTTGGAGTGTGATTGACTGAGTGTGTGGAAAGGTGTCTTTTATACAGGTAACAAGTTCAAACAGGTGCAATTAATACAGGTAAAGAGTGCAAAGTAGGAGGGCTTCTTAAAGAAAAACTAACAGGTCTGTGAGAGCCAGAATTCTTGCTGGTTGGTAGGTGATCAAATACTTATTTCATGCAATAAAATGCAAATTGATTATTTAAAAATTATACAATATGATTTCCTGGATTTTTAGATTCTGTCTCTCACAGTTGAAGTGTACCTGCGATAAAAATTACAGACCTCTCCATTCTTTGTAGGTGGGAAAACTTTGCTATTGTATCAAACACTTATTTTCTCCACTGTAGATAGATAGATAGAAATTTTACAAAATTATTGAAAGTTGGTTACGTAATAAAAGAATAGATGTATAAACTTTGTTTTGAAGGATTTAATAGGACAGAAAGACGACATCTACTACAACATAAGAACACAATGATAATGAAGTTCTACAATTTCTGCAAGCTGGTTCTTTGCATGTTCACATCACTTCTTATAAGTAATCAGTGATTCCTATAGTCTACCTGTTGTTAATTTTCTTTATAAATTTATGAAGGTTCAATTCTGTGCAGATTTTTTTTACAATGCTTCTATCAGATCTTTTTTTTTTTTTTTTGGTCTACCCAATTAAATAATATGATCCCAGCAACCGCTTCTGATAGATTATTGGTCAACAGCCTCCTGCATGTCAGTTGCTGTGACGCTACAACTCCTGACATGCACACTTGCTCAGCTGTTCTCAGAAGTCCCATAATAGTGAATTCAGCATGCTGGGATTTGTAGTTTTGCAACAGCTTGGAGTTCTGGAGGTTGTTGGACCCTGCAGATAGACAGGTATGGGATGGATGGATAGATATGAGATAGATATATATTAGATAGATAGATAGATAGATAGATAGATGAGTGTGACGGTCTGTCTAACTCTCACCATCACGGGTTCCCCTTTTCTTCAGCCGGACAGCAATTAAGTCACACATGCGGACTAGTATAACCCCCCACACATGAGCCAAGGCTTAATGCTGGGTAAACCAAGTATACATTTATTGGCACACACGCATCCAATTATATAGTGTACAGAACACCTCCCCCACAGCCTGGGAGATGATTGAGTTACAAACTAAGCCAACCCCCAACTTCTCCAGTAAAGAACAATACAGAATTGTAAAACACTACTGTGATGTGATTTTCCTGAACAGATGCAGGGTTTGTGGCATTCTAGGGTTTCCCCTCTGCTCCGGGAACCGAACAAACAGCCGAAATGAAGGAAATAAATGAACGAAAAGGGGGCGAACGGGTCCATAGTGAAGGGGTCTCCTTCACAATGAGATAGATAGATAGATAAAATTCCACTTCACTCCCAAAAAGTTCAATAGTAGTTTTCTTGAAAAAAGGCTCAGTAAGAGGGACAGCTATGGAACAGTTTGGGAGTGCCTTGAAATAGTTTTATTACTTATTTGGAGGCATGATCGTGTGTTCAGGTACTGGTACGCCATCCTTACTTGAACATAGCGGTGCAGCTCTGATTTATTGTTAAAAATGAAAGCAATGAATTGTGCGCGCAGTCTCTACCAACTGTCCCCTTGTGTAGAGATTTATACTGGGAGTACTGCGCAGTCTGATCACGTTTGTGTAAGTAAGTTCTTAAAATTGAGGTATAGTCCTCCCCTAAATATGTGTAGATATTGGGGGTACTGAATTGTATAGTCCCAATTGGGTATATATAGTCTCAATTCGGTCTATACACCTCTATTTTTCCAATAGACTGTCCACCTTTCTACAGCGTGCAGAATAAGTATTAAAAACTCTATATCTCCGGTTGTAAAGACTTGACACAGGACGGCACAACCTACATATGCGTGGAGTGGTATAGTACTGAATACACAGCCACATTCTTGTTTTATCTCATATGCATGCAATATATTGACCGTATAGTCTGGCACTCTTATGATATAGAGTTTGCTGCAACTGAATACCACCTCCCTGATAAATAAGCTCCGGGTATCAGGTACCTATATGTGTTGAAAGATTCACCTGGTATACCGCTACAATAGGGGATTTCTGCACGCTATACAAAGGTGGACAGTCTATCGGAAACATAGAGGTTTGTAGACCTAATTGAGGCTATATATACCCAATTGGGACTATACAATTCAGTACCCCCAATATCTACACATATTTAGGGGAGGACTATACCCTAATTTTAAGAGCTTACTTACACAAACGTGATCACACTGCACAGTACTTCCAGTATAAATCTCTACACACGGGGACAGTTGGTAGAGACTGCGCACGCAATTCATTGCTTTTATTTTTATTTGTTATTTTTAATACTTATTGTGTTTTTATATGTATTGATTTAAGATATCAACAATATATTATCTATAGATATCTATATTGAGAATAAAAGGTTTTATACGCGATTGGTGCATTCACAGTGGTCCATGTATTGCTAGTTATTGACTGCCCCCCGATTTCATTTTATTTTTCATTTTGTACTACTACGGCATTGGGGGTGCCGAGGGGTGTGCACCTGTCCTGTGTTTTTTGGGTGGAGTCGCTAAGTTTTTATTCAAGATTTCAGAGACAAACTATATATGGCAGACATGTGTATTTGGTACTTACTTCCTCTTTAAGTGACTAATGTTGCTGTCATCCAGTTGCTACACTAATCAGCTGAGCAGCACTCATATGATTTCACATGACCACGCTACTGGTGTTATCGCCCGATTGTGTGGTGTCTGATATCCACTGTCCTCCATCTCTTTAATACAGGATGTAAAATACAGCTGACATTTTGCTACAATTGCGAGAATCAGAGTTATTCCAGATTCCAGAAATGTAACTCCTCAGATGCCACAGACAATGTTGAGCGCAGCATCTAATTGGTTTGACAGAGGGAGTTGGTACTCTCTGTCTCCCCATTGGTGCTATAAGCCATTATAATGTTGTGCGACTGCTCGAGTTCCCATGGCACTTAATGGGAGTTTTTCCCCTATACTGACCGTTATAGAACACTAACACCATTATCAGCATTATAGTCCCCATATGTGAATGCTACTTACTGTTTAGCTGGCCGTCGCATATTTTCTTCAAAAAACACTTTTATTCAATATGCAAATTAGGTCTGAAGGTGCCCAGGGGCGTCATTCAAGCGACCGTTGCCCAGGCTCCTTGTCGCTATTCATCTGAAACCCCTCCCCTTTCACCACTCTGGCTCGCCATAGGTTCTTCTTATTACCTCCTCCCTTCAGTGTGAACTTCCGCCCATAATGGGTAATGCTGTGCGCAGGCGCGGTGATTCGGGTGCATGGCGCAGGCGCGGCATTTCACACTGAAGGGAGGAGGTAATCAGAAGAACCTAGGGCGGGCCAGAGTGGTGAAAGGGGAGGGGTTTCAGATGAACAGCGACGAGGGGGCCTGGGCACCGACCGCTTGAACGCCGCCCCTGGGCACCTTCAGACCTAATTTGCATATTGAATAAAAGTGTTTTTTGAAGAAAATAAGCGACGGCCAGCTAAACAGTAAGTAGCATTCACATATGGGGACTATAATGCTGATAATGGTGTTAGTGTTCTATAACGGTCAGTATAGGGGTGAAAGACTCCCTTTATGGGCCTAAAAATGGTCCAAAGGTCTGCCAAGTAGATAAGACAGCTAGGCCATGCCTATAAATTTGATATTGACAATTGTAATGATCCACAGAATAATAATTTTCCACTATACAAAATAAGCATGTGTAATATGCATTACATTGTACGTATCTCACAAAGGTGGCATTAAAAACACAACAGCAAAAAAATAATCTTTTATTGTAGATGAAAAAATATATATATTGTGTTCTTAAGGGGTTAAAAGTTTTTACGGAAGCAGATGTGGATCTGCTGTGCCACTGAATAGATTTAACTGGGGGATACTTATAATGGCCTAACCTAGCAGACCCCTGGTCTTCACCCTTAACCTTTATACAGACATCTGTGCTCTGCTGCAGGGGAACCAACAGGCAACTGTCTCCTGGAGTGGACTCTGTTCACTAACTTCTGTCTAACTGGGGCCAAGAGACACCAGTGCCGAGCACCAGGGGATCCGGCAAAACCATAGTCAGGGACAGGCCAAGGTCAGGGCAAACAGAGTTTATGCAATAAAGGGTAGGTCAGGGTAGGCAGATAAGGGTCAATGTGAGGAACATAAAGAGGCAGGTCAGGCAGCAAAGGGTTAAATTCAGAAACAGGCAGATATCCGTATACAGACAAGCAACAAGACAATGATTAATCTTTACAGGAAATTAGACTACAACACCCTAGTTCTCAGGCACCTACTCACAGAGGGAGGTGTCGTAAATACCCTAAGGTGGCAAGCCATTGGGCAGGGAAAACTAAGGTGCTCACACTTTCCCTTTACTGTTGTTCGGGTGGTTGTGCCAACCAGGGAGGGGCAGTAGGAATCTGGTGGAACAAACTGCCAAAGAAACAGTACAGGATACCCAGTGAGTGCTCCAGCGGCCATGCCTACCAGGGAATTTGAGACAGCAGTGGACATATACGGCCATCCTTACACCTCCTCTTTTTTATCTAGACTGCAGAAAGGACTGATGACTTGATGCTCTCAGCAGGCTCCTGGGATCTCCCCCCAGGACCAAAACCCTTCCAGTCCACTAAGTAATTTTTTTCCCATTCTTCGTAACATAAGGCCTCAGGCCTCAAGGGCTTGAGATGAGACACATGAAAGGAGTTAGAAAAGTGAAAGGAATATGACAGATGGGTTTGATTTGTCTTAAAACATCAAATGCATGAAATAAGCAAGGTGAGAACTTTGGCCAAGGGTACCTTTAGCCAAATATTCCTGGAGAATAACCAGACTCTGTTTCCAGCAGAGAAATGTGGTGGCAGCTGGTGTTTTCTGCCTGCAGACTTCTTCATAAAATCAGACGCCTTGTCCAAAGAAGCTTTAGTCCCTTGTCAAATTTGGAGGAAACTCCTGAGTGTAGCATCAACAGCTCATACTTTATAAGGTGTTGGATATAGGGACAGAAGACATCTTTAATGAATAGATCTGTGTGGGAAGACTGGAAAGAGGGACAATATGTGCCATCTTAGAAAAACAACCCACAACCACCTACTGTATATTAGATGGTGAATGGATGGTGAAAGTTTCATAATAAAATTTAATATGCTGTCACAGAGCATCATGTACAGACGAAGGTATGAGTAAGCCGGCAGGTCTCTACCGAGGGGACTTGTACTAGGCACATTTGGTACAGGAGAGAAAATTGTCTTGGACATCCTGGGAATGCATAAGCCACCAGTAGTAGTGGGAAAAAATGTCTTGTGGAAACAGAATTTCCTGTCATTTTAGATTTATGCCCCATGCAAGGATCCTCCAGAACATGAGTAGATTAAATGATCCAGGCTGGATCACTGATGTGACAAGGCTCTTGCTATTGGTCATCAAGATCAAAGTACTGGGAAAGGGCATCTGCCTTGACATTTTTTTCCGCAGGATAGAAGTGCAAGATACATACAATGGGCAGACAAACATCCTTCAGAAGATGTCTCCAATCCTTGAGAGCTACATCATTTTATGGCACGCAGCTCAAGTGTGTATGATAGTTCAGTCCTGAACTTTACTGGATTGGGTGGAGTAGTCAGTGGGAATGGTAGCATAAAAGCAGCGTGAGGAGGGCCTGAATTGGGGTCTGATTGTCCAATAGTGAGATTGCCTACCAGATATAACTAAGCAGAACATGGAAAGCTTCATGCAAACACATGGAACTGTGACCATGAGACAGAGCCTTTGAATGTGTGACCAAAGAGAGAGAGAGATTGTCATGGATAAATAAAAACAGTTGAGAGTTTGGTATTAGACTATGTAAATTAACCTAGTCTGGGTGTGGATGAAGAGACAACAAACACCCATCTGTAATACCCAAAGAGGTTGCACTCTTGGTGCATAAAGAGACTGTCACAGTATCTAAGGGCTCTGTATATGATATGACCAGTAGAGAAGGGTGGAACCAAAGCTCAGGAGACTGATAGGCATTAAATTCCCAGTAGAATGTTAGAGAGAGATAGAGAGATGTGATGTTCAAGAGAGAAATCATGAGTGACATGTTCCCCATCATAGAATTTACCCACTGTTCCAATTGATGACATGCATGAAGGTGGAGCCAAGGTAACTATGGCAGTAGAGGACTGATGGATTCAGACATGAAGTAGATGGAGGTCTACTCTGTATGCATGACTCCCATCTGAAGATTCATGTTTACTGTAGCATAAAGCTCTGGAAAAAATATTCTGGTGGAATATACTACAGACAAGGACGTTTCAAACATACTGTAGGTACTGGGTCACCAAAGCCTAATTCAGAAAGTTACCTGTGAAATGGGAATCCAAGCAGACCTGTATAACGGATGTCACTGCTTAATAGACCCATGGAAATTGTCAATTTTGGAGAGAGAGTGTATTCACCTAGAGATGTCTCACCTATGAACTCTAGGCATTGGAGTTTCCTGACTTGAGCTAACAAATTCTCACATAATGACCTGTGTCACCACAGTAGAGGCAAAAGTTAGGGTGGGTTCCCATATTCCATATGCGTCCACAATTCCATTTTACCGTTCCGTTATAACAGGGTTATAGCGAAATATAACGGAATTTAAGGACGGAATGCAAAACGGAACCTTTTGGAGGCATTTGGTTTTGCTCTGTCCTTAGGCTACTTTCACACTAGCGTTAATATTTTCCGGTATTGAGATCCGTCATAGGGTCTCAATACCGGAAAAAAATGCTTCCATTTTGTCCCCATTTATTGTCATTGGGGACAAAACGTAACTGAACAGAATGGAATGCTCCAAAAAGCAATTCTCACACCGGAGAGCAGCATGCTGAATTTTTCTTTCCGTCCTGGGATGCGGAGCAAGACGTCATGACCCACAATGCAAGCCAATGGACACAATAGAAAATGGATCCGTCCCCCATTGACTTTCAATGGAGTTCATAACGGATCCGTCTTGGCTATGTTTAAGATAATACAACCAGATCCGTTCAAAACGGATACAGAAACATAGAAACATAGAATGTGTCGGCAGATAGGAACCATTTGGCCCATCTAGTCGGCCCAATATACTGAATACTATGAATAGCCCCTGGCCCTATCTTATATGAAGGATAGCCTTATGCCTATCCCATGCATGCTTAAACTCCTTCACTGTATTTGCAGCTACCACTTCTGCAGGAAGGCTATTCCATGCATCCACTACTCTCTCAGTAAAGTAATACTTCCTGATATTACTTTTAAACCTATAAAAACATAGATGTTTGTATTATCAGTAACGGAAGCGTTTTTGCTCAACCCAGGAAAAAGGCTAGTGTGAAAGTAGCCTAATAAATTTCTATGGGCACAAATGATGGTTCCGTTTTCGTTCCGTTATGTACGACGAAAAATAAAGTCCTGTCGACATTTTTTTTTTTTCCGTCATACATACCGATGTAACATGGTTAGCACTCCATTTTTCTGAGATTTCTGAGTTTGGTTATCTAATCTAAGCAAACACCTTCAATTGATTTTCAATGGCTTTTGTCTCAAGATAATGAAATTATTATGAGTTAAGAAATTTGAGTTAACAGCCGGAGTGCTAACCATGGTACATCTGTAATGGAACGAAACAGAAACAGCTCTGAGGATAGAGTTTAAAAATGGATGGCAGACATACCGTATTTTTCGCTTTATAAGACGCACTTTTTCCCCCAAAAAAGTGGGGGGAAAATGGCAGTGCGTCTTATAAAGCGAACACTGCCATGTTTACTTTGGTGATGCTGATACATCGCAAGCCGCGATGTATCAGAGGGGTGGGAGGAGGGGACGGAGGCTGGCAAAACTTGCAGCGGGGCCCGATGCAGTCACTGTACTGTAATACATCGGACCCCGCTCACGGCAATTATCACATGTACAGTCTATAATCTTCAAGCAGTATCTCTGCTTTTAACTAGGGCAATCCTCTGTAGTGCTACTCACTATGAAAGCGGCAGGCAGAGCGGCAGCGTAACCTCGCGATGCTCCCTCATTCACGCTCCTCCCACTTCCTTCATGAATGAAGTGGGAGGAGCGTGAATGAGTGAGTATCGCGAGGTTACCCTGCCGCCCTGCCTGCCGCTTTCATAGTGAGTTGCACTACAGAGGATTGCCCTAGTTAAAAGCAGAGATACTGCTTGAAGATTATAGACTTTACATATGAAAACTGCTTCATTACAATCTGCTTTCTTCTATAACAGTACTCACTATGAAAGCAGCGGTCCAGCCGGCGCGTGACGTCACTCACTCGGTCATGCTCCTCCCACTTCATTAATGAAGCTGGCAGGAGCGCGACTGACTGAGTGAGTGACGTCACGTGCTGCTTTTATAGTGAGTACTGGTCTAGAAGAAAGCAGAGCATTTAAAAGATTTTACATATAAAGTCTACTGTGTGTCCTGAGGTGTAATGGGGGTCACTATTTGCACAGGGACAATATACTGTGACACATATGATACTGTGACCAGCATAAGATGATCTTATGCTGGTCACAGTATCATATGTGTCACAGTATATTGTCCCTGTGTGAATAGTGACCCCCATTACATAAGATGCTATATATGATGCTACATCCCCCATAGTAGTGTATCATCCACACATCCCCTCATAACAATGCGTCATCCACAGGTCCCCCCATAACTGCGTCATCCACAGGTCCCCCCATAACAGTGTCATCCACAGGTCCCCCCATAACAGTGTCATCCACAGGTCCCCCATAACAGTGTCATCCACAGGTCCCCCCATAAGTGTCATCCACAGGTCCCCCCATAACAGTGCGTCATCCACAGGTCCCCCCATAACAGTGCGTCATCCACAGATCCCCATAACAGTGCGTCATCCACAGGTCCCCCCATAACAGTGCGTCATACACAGACCACCATTAGTTCAAAACCAAGAAAAGCACACCTTTTGGTTCAAATATTTTTTTTCTTATTTTCCTCCTCAAAAATCTAGGTGCGTCTTATCATCAGGTGCGTCTTATAAAGCGAAAAATACGGTAATATCTGATGGAGACATAATAGGAAAGAAGCTTCCAGAAAATTGTAGGTCAGAGGATCACCTCATTCCCAGAGGGGTGTCACCCAGGCTAAGGCTTCTCCGGACAGGAGGCACAAAAGAAAAGAGATTTTTGCCCAGGCAGTAGGAAACTGGTGAGCCTGCAATTCAAAAAGGATTGGTGTGTTGATTCAAGAATCCATGACAGATCTTTGGATCTCCTTTGGATCTCTGAGGTTGTGATGCAGATGATGCAGCTTGTGGGGGCAGTGCAGGAGTGGTAACCTTCGGAGTCCAGACAACCAGAAATTAAGTTTAAATATTAAAGTAGTTGTTCCTAGTGAATGCACTGACTGCTTAATCCCACCTTGGGTGGGCTTGCGGGATCCATGGCCTGAGCAAATTGTTACAGAAGTGGATGTGAATCTACTGTACAACTGAACAAATATGATTTGGGAATACTCCTAAAGGCATCATCTTGGAAGACTTCTGGTCTTCACTCTTTAACCCGTATACAGTAATCTTGACTTCACTGCAGTAGAACCATCAGATCTCTATCTTGTAGCGTAGTCTTTGTTTAATTACTGGTGACCCACGGGGGTCAAGAGAAGGAGCAGGATGTGCCCGGGATGAGATACAAAAGAAACAGTACATGACAGTACATTGTGCCATAACAAGGTTGGAATCATAATAAAATATTTGTTGGTCTATGTGTAATACTCCAGAGTTGTTACTATTTCACACTTTGCTTACTGCATTTTATATATTTCTTATGCAATGTGAATTTAATGACATGTAATGCACTTTTTTTCACCAGCAGATGGGGTTGACAATTTTTGATAACAGGAATAGAACTTACCATTCTATTCCTCCTCTCTTCGTTTGAGTGGGCTGGTCCGACTTTCTGCCAAGGGTGGAGCTGAGCTAGGAAAAGTCAGTCTGACGAAGGCACGCCGAAACGCGCGTTGGGGTAGCGCCACCCTGGGTCTCTTTGCACACGGTCTGTTCAGGTGAGCTCCGGTCTCCTGCTGCCCCCCTCTGGCTGTGTGATCCTTCGGTCCACTTGCACTTTGCTTTTCTTTATGCAACATACTTCCATCTCTCATGTGTTTGCATTCTGCCATTGGGGGTGCATGAGATGACCTTGCTCTACCTGGCATTTTATGGTTTGATCATCTTCTTACTTATTTCATGGGTTGGGCACTGTACCCAGTACTTTCTGTTCCCATGCTATATATCATTTCATTACCATATTCCTCCATCTCCATATCCATGTGCTTTTCTCCCCAGGGTGGCGCTCTTTCTTGTTCTCCGCTCTCATCACCTTGCTTTACGGCATCTTATGTACTATTTTTATTGATTTTCTGTCATTTTTAACATGCTTCAATAAAATTTATATAGATTTTTGGTACTATGAGCTCTCTTTCTATTTGTTTCTAAGGATGTAGAGTGAGGTGGGAGGTGGGATGTGGTCCATTTCCCATGAGGCCCTAAGAGACAGCTCATCTGTGAGGACCACTACTCCACAGAGTCTGCAGGGTCCAAGGCCACAGAAGATTGGCAAGCTACAACGTATTAGTCCGCAGAGTGATCAAGCTATCAAGACTCTGCTGCAGAAGTGGTGGGAAACATGTTAAGACACCATTAAGGCACTTCAGGATGGGTCACTGTACAGAGATCAGGCAACGTTCATGATAAGAAGCAACAGGTCAAATCCAAAAGTTAGGCAGAAATTGGTGCACAGAACAGGCAAAAAAGCTACAGCACACCTTAAAGGAAAATTAGAGAACTAAAACTTGTTGGTCAGTCATCTTTCTGTAAGAGAAGGTGCTTCAGATACCCATAGGTGGCCAGCAATTGGCTGAGGAAGAAAATAGTGCATGCTGACCCTTTAAGACCCACAGAGAGAGCATGCACACCCCCTGTTGACAGAGAGAGAGGGACTGCCAATAGGAATCAGGCCTCAGCCTGTAGAAGGATCTATAGCACTGCTCTGGTGTCCGAGCAGAGCCCTGGAGCTATAAAGTTGGTGATGAAGGTAGTGAACGTGCCCACCAGCAGGAATAGAGCAGTGTTGTCATAAAAATGGGATCATGACAAAACCTGTGATGGCCTAGGGCAGTGATGGTGAACCTTTTACAGACCGAGTGCCCAAACTGCATCCCAAAACCAACTTATTTATCGCAAAGTGCCAACACGGCAATTTAACCTGAATGCAAATATAGTATATCTTCCATGTACGTAATCATTTAGCTATAGCCTGCCTACATTCAGTGCGCTGCCTGCGCTGTTCATAGTGCGCCCTGCGTTGATAAATGTAGGAAAAGCCTAAGGCATATTGGTACACCATAGACTTTTTTCCAGGGTGCGGGTGCCTACAGAGAGGACTCTGAGTGCCACCTCTGGCACCCGTGCCATAGGTTCGCCACCACTGGCCTAGGGTAATCAATGAGACAGTATCATAATAAAATCCCTAAGTGCTCTAGGGTAATGAACAGGATCATGATAAATCCATGGTGGTCCAAAAGAGTTATTGGGATTATGTTACATACCTAGTGGTCTACGATAATGAATGGCATCATGATAAAAATCCATGATGTTTTACTTTAGGGTAATAAATAAGATGTTAAGATAAGTCCCTGGTGGTCTAGAGTAATGGATTGACTCATGATAAAATCACTGATGGCTTGGGGCAGTGAAGGGGTTGTGTATACAAATGCATTCCCCGAATAAAAAAAAATTGGACATCTCAGCCCCCTGCAGATGAACTGGATGCTAACCCCTTGTTGTGTGAACCAATACGCTATTTTGAAATACAGTTTTCTGCAAACAGAATAAGGAAATGAAGAAAAAGAGAACTTGGTTGGGCATTGAGGATTCTTCTACCAGTTGAAAGAACAGAAGGAGTTTAGGAGTCCAATCTGTGAGTATTACCCATTTTACAAACTACAGTATTCCATTGAATTCCTGTGTACATGTAATGGGTGACATTATCAGACTGATTTTACCGGTGCTATGGGAATAAGAATTATTTTACATTAGTATTAGCGTTTAATTCCCATCTTTGGTTTTCATGACTGAGACTGGAATAAACATATAGTAAGTGGCGGACAGGGATGGAGTTTTGGAAACCTTGTAGCACAGCCCAATCAGCTGGGCTGCCATTTACCAGGGTAATTCCTATCTCAGCCATGAAAGGCTGAGATGAGAATAAACTATAAATCTTTAAAATGTGTGGTCCTCCTCATGATGCACTGATTACAAGTTTAGCTGTTACATCTGTATATATCTGTGTCTTATTTTGTTTAAAAGGTTGCTTTTTTTTAATAAGAGATAGAGATGTATCTATTTATCTATCTATCTGTACATTGTTCTCATACGTATCTATCAGTGCATATACCTATCCATCTTACCACTCTTTCATATAATATACAGGTGAAACTCGAAAAATTTGAATATCGTGCAAAAGTCCATTTATTTCAGTAATGCAGCTTAAAATTTGAATATTGTGAAAAGGTTTAATATTCTAGGCTCAAAGTGTCAGCTAATTAATCCATACCCCCTGAGCAAAGGGAACCTCAAAATGGTGACTTTGGGGTTTTCATAAGCTGTAAGCCATAATCATCCAAATTATAACAAATAAAGGCTTGAAATGTCTCACTTTGCCTGTAATGAGTCTCATATGTTAGTTTCACCTTTTAAGTTTTATTACTGAAATAAATGAACTTTACATGATATTCGAATTTTTTGAGTTTCACCTATATATAAAATGTGGAGCTTAGAAGATGAAAAATACACCAAAAAAAAATAAACAATAAATGATGATATTTGGGGAGGAGCTTAGGCTGTCATATAACACAAGGTTTCTTTCCTCGAGAAGCTCTCTTTTCAAAAGAAGACAATCACAGACCACATAAATATCAAACAGTTCAACCTTTACTGACCTCAGTCTTGCAGTTAGTATCCATTTACACTGAGTGGTTTCAAGAAGTGCAATTGTTTGGTGGCTTCAGGATACACAAGGTGATGCAGTTTCGAAACATAAAAAAAAATAATGAATTGAACACTAAAAAGTTAGAAACCAACTTTATTAGTCAACTAACTTGGACTTATGCATTTCACTCCAGTGTTTATACTGATATAATGCATCTCCCCTTTGCAGCCTACTCATCCATTTTGGAGATGGCACACAGGTCATGGTCTGGCTCTGTAATGTGACTTCAGCATTGCGTTGGCTCTCTGTGGTCCCCTGTGCACTGTTCTTTCCCACTGAACTGGCCAGAACACGCATGGTGCTCAGTTCTCATCTGCAGACACTCCTGTTGCTACTTGTGTGTCTCTCTCTCTCTCTTACATTCTACCAGGAATTTCTTGTCTAGTCTTAAAATGGCTTGCCTACAAGTCTCCTGAACTTTGTTTCCACCCTTATTTGTTGGATATATCAGATACAAAGCCCTTAGATACTGTGTTAGGCTCTTCATGCACAATGAGTGCAACCTCTCTGGGTATTACAGATGGGTCCCTGTTGTCTCTTCAACTACACCCAGACTATGTTAATTCACATAGTCTCATACCAAACTCTCAACTGTTTCTACTTATCCATGACAATTTCTCTCTCTTTGGTCATGGGACGATCAGACCCCACTTCAGGCCCTCCTCACACTCACTCAATCAGATGGTGGGTCAGCTTTTACACCAAAGGCTGCTTTCATGCTACCCTTCCCACTGACTAGTCCACCCAATCCAGTCTAATTCATGACTAAACTATCATACACATATAAAGCCTGTACAAGAATCCACTGTAGCTATTTCATCAGACTATTAAGATATGCAGTGGAATAGCAAGGGGGGGAGGGGGCGGCAAACGGGGCAATGGGCACAGAGGGTTGAGGGCACATCCAGGCAGTTCAGTGATTTACATGGTGAAATAGGGAGTCGTCCGCTCCCTACTTCACCCTTTAAATGAGTTCTGTTGTTCCCCAGCAGGCCACACATATTGATACTGGCTGTGTAGGAGGAGTGGGGAAGACAGGGAGCCTACACAGCCAGGGACCCGAACTTGACCCTAACTTGACCCCGAACCCCATTGAAGTCAATGGGGACCCAAACTTTGGGGCACTAAAATGGCTATAAAAAAGTAATAGAAAGGGCTAGAGGGCTGAAAAAGGAAGCAACATGGGGGTAAGAGCAGGACAATTGCCCTGCAAACAAATGTGGATAGGGAATGACTTAAAATAGCATAAAATATAAAAAAAAGTAAAACATAATGATCTTGAACTAGGAGGCGGAAGTCAAAGTGGAGTAGGAGGTTGAGGAGGCGGTGGATGTGGTGGTGTAGGTGGAAGCGGTGGTGGAGGAGGAGGTAGCCAACACAGTTTTTGTATATTTTTTTTTTTTTCCTCTATTTTTGTAATTTTTTATTTTTTATTTTATTTGGGAAGACCCCATAAAATTGGGAAATAGAAAAGAGAATGCAAAGAGAAAGTGTGCTGCAGTATAACAATGGCTGGGTGAGGCCGGTATACATGTTTATTCTGCACAAGGTACGGACAAGTCCTGAGGGATCCCTGCCTGGTTTATTTTAATGAACGTGAGCTTGTCCACATTGGCTGTGGACAGGCGGCTGCGCTTGTCTGTGATGACGCCCCCTGCCGTGCTAAACAAATGTTCAGACAATACCCTGGCTGCAGGGCAGGCCAGCACCTCCAAGTCATAAAGGGCAAGCTCAGGCCATGTGCCCAATTTGCAGACCCAGAAGTTGAATGGGGCAGACCCATCAGTCAGTACGTGTAGGCGTGTGCACACATGCTGCTCCACCATGTTGCTGAAATGCTACCTCCTGCTAAGACGTTCCATATCAGCTGGTGCTGCTGCAGCCTTTCAACAAGCTTTATTAAATGCCCGAACAACAAACTCAAGCCCGAACTTTTCTGGCAAAGTTCGGATTTGGGTCCGGTTACCAAAAACGATGATAGCAGTGGCTTCCTCTGTGGTACAATTTTGCTGTCATCATTTAGGAAACATTCTTTTGAGCTGGGAACAGGCCCACATAACGATCTCTAACCTCTGATTCACTACCTCCATGACCTCCAGTCAAGCCTTTCTATCCATAGAGGAACAAACTTGCTCTACACAGATCTTCAGAATTCAGGTCCTGACACAGGTCATCAACAAGCTCTGACACTAGTAAACACCAACTCTTCCTGGGGCTTGCCAGTCACCTGTACCTACAGTATGTTTCGACTGTCACCCTCAAGGCTCTCATTCAATGAGATAATCAGAGCACAGCATGCTTAATGGGCACCACAGCCTGTCATCTCTAAGCCAACACGTAGTCCATTCAAAGGAATAAGCAACCATAAAAAAGATACACACCAGTCCATTACTCAGTTAACGGCTCTTACATTCATATCTACTTTAGCCTAAAGACAACAGTTTGTCTGCAGCCACAGATAATGAGATGATGAACTCTGTTTCATCCAGATTTCTACTGCATAATTTGTACTTAAAGTTCTACAATCTCTGTTCAATCTTTACTCAAGGTAAACCAAGCATTCATTTCAATATCACGATGAAGGAAATCATGTTGATCTATCTTGTGGTTATCCATTCTCTCTTCTGGGAAGGTAAGAATGACTTCAAATTCTGGATAATAATATATTCACAAAGTGACTCAACATAATCTATAAAACGGTTAAAAAAAACTCTTCTTACATAAAATCCTACTGGATACTGAGTAAGACTCTGTTCACACCTGCTTTCATCATTTCCATTGTTCTGCTCTTTTTTATGAGAAGAAGAATGAAAATGACAGATGTGTAAAATCTGTCAGATTTCGTTTATGGTAACTGTCATTTTACCAGGCAAAAAAGTGCAGTATGCAACAGAGGTTAGAAGTCACTTGTGGTGTGAATACAACCTAACATTACATTCACACGACCGTTGAATAAAAATTAAAGGGTATGTACACCTTGGGAGGCAATTTTTTAAATACTACTTTCACTTTGTGCTGGTCATCTAATAAACCTTATATCTAAACTACTGAGAGGTCATAAATAGAGATGAGCAAATTTCTCAAAAATTCGATTCGGCCGGTTCGCCAAATTTTCAGAATTATTTTAGATTCTAATTTATTTGCGGTGAATCGCGTTAAAAGAAGCTATTTCCTGGCTGCAGAGAGCCTGTGAAATAATACTGTGAGTCAGTATGACAAGCTGATGACAGGCTTTACTCTTATAATCAAGTACACACTTCACTTATTTGGGCAGTTATGGGGCCAGAACTGACCAAATAACTGAAGTATGAACTCAGCCTTGCAGGTCGATGTTAGCGCCAAGAAAAGGCGCATTCCTTTTACATTCCATAGCAGTAAGTTTGTGTTGACGTCACTGATTATTTTGCCCTTCCTCTGATCTGTCAGAACAATAACTAGAGATGGCCTTGCAGTTCGCCCGGCGGTCGTTTCGCGGCGAATTTCGGTCGTTCGTGATTCGCCGAACATGCAAACATATGGCGATGTTCGTGTGCGCCATATTCTTTTGCATTGCGATGAACTTTGACCCATGACACATCCATCAGGTGGGACAGGACAGCCAATTGAAACGTTTCAGCACATGGACACACCCCCACCCTATAAAAGAACCTGATCTGGCAGCCATTTTACATTCTGTGTTTTGCCAGTGTAGGGAGAGGTTGTTGTGTGGAGCAGGAACAGGCTGTTAGGGACACCAAACGCTATCTAATAGGGCCACAAAAGTCCTTTTAAAGACTGGTATAGGTGTGCTATTGATAGGTGTGATATACTTATTAGTGATGAGTGAGCACCAAAGTATTTGGGTGTTCGGCCTGAACACATTGCTATATTTGAGTGCTCGGCCGAGCACCCGAGTATAATGGAAGTTAATGGGAGATAACCAAGTACCCCCTGCTCGGAAGAGAAGAGGGTGTGTGGTTCATAAAAAAAGGTTAGAAATTGATGGAAACCCCAGCAAAATGGTTTGGAAACAGCATTAAGAGGATAGCTGGATGCATCTTAGACTCCTATTATGTACAACATACAATAGACAACCATACAAAGGATATATGCCAAAAGCCAGGTATGTGCAATCCATCAATCTATCCATGAGACAGATGACAGGCTTAGTCAATACCTTACAATGGCAGCCTTGTACACTATGAGATATTCCAAACCAGCTCTCATCTGACTGAGAACCAGTAAACCTCAAAGTTATTTTGCATCTGTTGGATGGTTTGGGTGGACCTGCACACCTAGATCAATATCATTAGGGCGACAAAAACTTTTCTGATTGTCCAAACATAATATTCAATAACCTTTCTATACAGTTTTGTCATGTATAAACTTTATTTGCATAAACATGGGCATATGGGAAAGACATGCAAATGAGCAGAATCTGCCACTAATGAGTTATGAACAGCGCCCTCTTTTGGTTTCACAGTCATATGACAAGACAAATATTCTTGTCAGAAGACTATAAAACCAATAAAGGGCACTGTTCATAATTCAATAGCGCCATCTATTGGTTTCATAGTCTTTTGACAAGAATATTAGACTGAGTCTTATGACAAGCTTATCAGTGTAGCCTTTTGCATGGAAAATTTGCGATAAAAATTGGCAATTAGAATATTTGCAATCTACACTAGGATGATATCTGACACTGGGAAAGCTGGGTAATAACTCAGTGATAAAATCTGACACTGGGAAAGCTGGGTAATAACTCACGATCTACACTGAGTTATTACCTAGCTTTTCCAGTGTCAGATATTATCACTGACTTACTACATAATTATTACATAATATTCGCTATATTGCTATATATTCTGAGGTGCCTGGGGTTCTCCCATTGAATTCCATTGTATTAAATTGTATTCTAGCACCCAAATTATTCGGCCGAGCACTCGGATCAGCCGCGCATAGCGATGCTCGAGCCGAACAGTAGTTTGGCCGAGCATGCTCGCTCATCACTAATACTTATAATATACTTTCTAACATAGAATTATATTATATTGCATTTATATTGTGCAGCAGTTGTGTGCGGTTCTGCTGCGATACCACAGCTAAATAAAAGGAACAAACGCTATTGGAACAATTAATTGCAACGCGTGTGATATACCTGTTGCCCCCCAAAAAAACAGATTGAGGGGTGTGATATATACGGGATCTATAATATACTTTCTAACATAGAAATTATATTATAGTGCATTTGTATTGTGCAGCAGTTGTGTGCGGTTCTGCTGCGATACCGCAGCTAGATAGAGGGACAAACGCTATTGGAACAATTAATTGCAATGAGTGTGATATACCTGTTGCCCCAAAAAAACTGATTGAGGGGTGTGATATACCTATAATATACTTTCTAACATAGAAATTATATTATAGTGCATTTGTATTGTGCAGCAGTTGTGTGCGGTTCTGCTGCGATACCGCAGCTAGATAGAGTTACAAATGCTATTAGAACAACTAATTGCAATGGGTGTGATATACCTGTTGCCCCCCCAAAAAATTATTGAGGGGTGTGATATACCTATAATATACTTTCTAACATAGAATCATATTATAGTGCATTTGTATTGTGCAGCAGTTGTGTGCGGTTCTGCTGCGATACCGCAGCTAGATAGAGGGACAAATGCTATTGGAACAACTAATTGCAACGTGTGTGATATACCTGTTTCCCCCAAAAAAAAATTATTGAGGGGTGTGATATACCTATAATATAATTTCTAACATAGAAATATTATATTGCATTTGTATTATGCAGCAGTTGTGTGCGGTTCTGCTGCGATACCGCAGCTAGATAGAGAGACAAACGTTTATGGAACAACTAATTGCAACCAGTGTGATATACGGTACCTGTTGCCCCCCAAAAAAACTGATTGAGAGGTGTGATACACGGTATCTATAATATACTTTCTAACATAGAAATTATATTATAGTGCATTTGTATTGTGAAGCAGTTGTGTGCGGTTCTTCTGCATTACCGCAACTAGATAGAGGGACAAATGCTATTGGAACAACTAATTGCAACGCGTGTGATATACCTGTTGCCCCCAAAAAACTGACTGAGGGGTGTGATCTACCTATAATAATCTTTCTAACATAGAAAGTATATTATAGTGCATTTGTATTGTGCAGCAGTTTTGTTCCGTTCTGCTGCGATACTGCAGGTATATACAGGGACAAGCGCTATTGGAACAATTAATTGCAATGAGTGTGATATACCTGTTGCCCCAAAAAAACTGATTGAGGGGTGTGATATACCTATAATATACTTTCTAACATAGAAATTATATTATAGTGCATTTGTATTGTGCAGCAGTTGTGTGCGGTTCTGCCACGATACCGCAGCTAGATAGAGTGACAAATGCTATTAGAACAACTAATTGCAATGGGTGTGATATACCTGTTGCCCCCAAAAAAATTATTGAGGGGTGTGATATACCTATAATATACTTTCTAACATAGAATCATATTATAGTGCATTTGTATTGTGCAGCAGTTGTGTGCGGTTCTGCTGCGATACCGCAGCTAGATAGAGGGACAAATGCTATTGGAACAACTAATTGCAACGTGTGTGATATACCTGTTTCCCTCAAAAAAAAATTATTGAGGGGTGTGATATACCTATAATATAATTTCTAACATAGAAATTATATTATATTGCATTTGTATTATGCAGCAGTTGTGTGCGGTTCTGCTGCGATACCGCAGTGATATAGAGGGACAAAACGCTATTGGAA
The DNA here is from genome assembly GCF_905171765.1 of Bufo bufo. NCBI lineage: Eukaryota > Metazoa > Chordata > Amphibia > Anura > Bufonidae > Bufo > Bufo bufo. The sequence goes on from NC_053389.1 coordinate 17,484,212, forward strand.
CAACTAATTGCAACCAGTGTGATATACGGTACCTGTTGCCCCCCAAAAAAACTGATTGAGAGGTGTGATACACGGTATCTATAATATACTTTCTAACATAGAAATTATATTATAGTGCATTTGTATTGTGAAGCAGTTGTGTGCGGTTCTTCTGCAATACCGCAACTAGATAGAGGGACAAATGCTATTGGAACAACTAATTGCAACGCATGTGATATACCTGTTGCCCCAAAAAAACTGACTGAGGGGTGTGATCTACCTATAATTTACTTTCTAACATAGAAAGTATATTATAGTGCATTTGTATTGTAAATTTCACAATAGTGGGTTGCTGAATTAATACTTAACATTTATTAGTATCAAAAATTAAACTAATGGGCCCTTAGTATATAGAAAAAATCTCTAGACTGAGTGCATAAGATGCTACATACAAATCTCCGCTGGCGGATGCCAATCCGGAGAGAGGGGTATGGACCAAAAAATGAGAAGGGATAGATATAAAGATAGTTTGAGAAGAAAGGATGCGTAGTAAGAGGGACACACTGCTGGGTCAATAACCCTAGGGGTCCCTTAACCTAACTTCTCAACACTCCATATAGTCTACCACAGACCCTAGATGGCCCTGCCTAAACATGGACTGCCCAGCTTTGTCCGAAAGATAGAGTGTGGTCTCTAAACTAGGGGAAAACAGTCAATTATGAGAGAAACGAGGGCAGTATAGACTGACAAACAAAACATATAGCGACCTATAATTGAACAATTTTACTGTAACTATAGGTAAGAATGCTCAGGAATAGATGCTAAGTCCCAAGTCAATGAGAAAATGTCCCGACGCGTTTCCTTGAAGGTTAGCAAATCTTCAGGGGACTAAAACCTTAAATTGTATCGGTCACTGAGTTGGCTGAAATATAGATGTCACATTCAGTCAACCATATCAAGTTCTGCAAAAAGGTAGCTCTCAAGTATCAAAGATATAGCTACACAGGTAGTGTACAGAGATCTTGTTTTTTTACCAAAGAAGACTCAAGGGACCCCCTGTGTATCCACCTATTGCAGGGTCACAGACTTAAAAGACATATAAGTGAAGGGGTCTCGAGTCACTCCGGTTCAAATGACTAAAGCAAGCTAGTGACCACCTGTTCCAGGATCACTAGTTCAGTTCATCAATCATAAACAATATATCAAGTGACTAACTGTTCAAAAGTCACTTGAAATGTACAGTGTATCAATTAGACCACCAAAAACTAAAGTCCAAGTGTAAGACAATATATGTAGCCTGGTTTACACTCAAAAAGATGCTAAAAAATAGCTGGCTCTCCAGCGTTGAAACGGCTTTACTGGTGTAGTATGATACCCCAGCAGGTAATCATAAGCCGTTCAACACAGTGTGCCAAGAAGCGCTGTGCAGCAAATGATATTCAATCGCACAATCAGCAAAGTACTTTGCCTAAAGGCACTGTGCAACATTGATGTTTGATCACACAGTCAGCAGAGTACTTATCTGTACAGTCATAGTGCTCCGACTGTCCACAGAGAGGTGCGGGTGTCACTCCTTGGCATTCCGCGTATGGCAGCTGCACCGAGGGTGAGGTCGCGGCTCATTTAAAAAGGCCGCCTTGTACCGCCCATTCTCCGCCCAGTGACGTCATCACGTCACCTGGTCGGGTCACGTGACAATAGCACGTGAATGTTTACCGACCAGATGACCCGGCCGTGGTGGGAGGCGCCAAGCAAATCATACTGTCATGGCAACCGCAAAAGCGACAACCATCTCCACACACTACAGGCCTCGATCGCTCAGCTGTCAATCCAGCGGTCGCCATGGCTATAGCGCCACCCCACTCACGCAGGATTATTGGTGTCTCAAAGGGCAGATTTGTTTCAATGTGTCAGTGAAGCGAGCAGGCTAAGCAGCTCCACCTGGCACTTAAAACAGTAGGAACTTATCTAAGGGATCAATAAGGTCATTGATCACCAGATAGTAACATAGAGTTTATATAGCTGGATATTGATAATAATAACTGCGTCGATATTAACTGTAGAATGCTTCCAAAAATCAAAACAGCAATGACAACAAGCCAAGAACGAGAGGGAGAGATAAGACAGGTAGGCGTAGTTTAAAGTACAGATGAGTAGTACATGGTGGTATCTATAAGACTGAGGTCTAGGGATCAATGTAGCTATTGAATGACAATTGTTCATTCAATCCCAAAGGAGCCACAGTCTGCAATTGAAAAATCCACCAAGTCTCCCTCTGTAAAATCCTCCTGTCCCAGTCTCCCCCTCGTCTTGGCCTCTGAACCATTTCTATTCCCATAAACTTGAGGCCAGATGTGTCGCCCCCATGTATAGTATTAATATGTGTGGCTATGGGTGTATCCCTGTCATTCCTGACATCACCCAGATGTTCCCCAACCCGTCGACGGAGTTCACGGGTGGTTTTGCCCACATATTCAAGGCCACATATGCAATTGGCTTTATATATCACGCCCCTTGTGCGGCAGTTCACAAAATGTCTAACCTGGTACATCGTACCAGTGACATTACTACAAAAAGAGCGTCCCTGTATAATATGAGGGCATGCCACGCAGCCACTGCAGCGAAAACTGCCAATAGGAGGCCGAAGCCAGGTCTCCCTCACCTCCTGGTTCTCGCTGAAGTGGCTGTGGACCAGCCGGTCCTTTAGGCTCAAACCCCTGCGATATGTGACCTGTGCTGTCTCAGAGACCACATGTTTTATATCAGGGTCAAGTAGGAGGACCTCCCAGTGGTTCCTAAGGATCTGTTTCACTTCATTTGAAGCGCCATCAAACGTGCCTATCAGGCGTATCAGACCACTGGTTGTTGTTTTCGGTTTAGGGTATAATAGTTCATCCCTATTACTATTACAGGCCCTCCTATAGGCTGATCTCAGGACAACATCAGGGTACCCCCTCTCACGAAACCTGCACCGCAAATCCCCGGCCTGTTTTTTGAAGTCATGCCAGGTGGAACAGTTCCTCCTAATACGTAGGTACTGTCCCACCGGTATCCCTCTCTTTAGGGGTTGTGGATGATGACTTGTCCAATGTAGCAGTGCATTCGTGGAGGTGGGTTTCCTGAATGTTTTAGTTTGTAGCATGTTGTCCTTATCCCTTGATATCTCTATATCAAGAAAGGGCAAGGTGTTACTTTTATACTCAAAGGTGAATTTCATATTGATGGAGTTAACATTAAGTTCTTTAATGAACGCAATAAATTCACTCTCCTTGCCCTTCCAGACGACAAAAATGTCGTCTATGAATCTGGCCCAAGTCAAGACACATGGGATATGGTTACTGGGTGCATCGCTGAACACCAGGGTCCGTTCCCACCAGCCCAGGAACAAATTAGCATACGATGGGGCACAAGAACTCCCCATCACGGTGCCCCTGAGCTGGTGGTAAAGGACCCCGTCGAACAAAAAGAAATTTCTTGTCAAGACAAAATTCAATAAGCATAAAACAAATGAATTATGCAGATGGAATTGACGTCCCCTTGTATTTAGGAATGTTTCTACTGCCCTCATACCTAGGGCATGGGGTATTGAGGAGTATAACGCCTCCACATCAATTGAGGCCAGAGATGTACCCTCCTCCATGGATATCCCCTCAAGCCGACCCAAAAGGTCGCTCGTATCCCTCAGGTATGAGGGCAGGGTCCTGACAAAGGGTGCCAAAATGCGATCTATATAGATCCCCACATTCTGTGTCAAGCTGTTTACACCTGACACAATGGGGCGTCCTTTGACAGGGGTGCCACCCTTATGAATTTTGGGTAAACTATAAAAGGTGGCTATAGTTGGATGTTTTTTATAAAGGAAATCAAGTTCCTCCCCTGAGATCAGATCCTTTGCCTTGGCATCCCGTAGAATACAAATCAGTTCTTGCTGAAACATACCAGTGGGATCACTACTTAATTTTTCATAAGTGTCACCATCACTGAGTAAGGTCTGACACATTGTCTTATAGTCAATGGTGTCCATCAAGACAATGTTCCCCCCTTTGTCAGAGGGTTTAATAGTCAGATTTTTCTTCTGTTCAAGATCTTTTATAGATTTGTATTCAGCTTTGCTACAATTGAAGTCATGTGAAGAAGGTACCAATTTTGACAAATCCCGGCATACCTGATTGACAAATACGTCGATACAGGTAGGGTCCCCCGACGGTGGGGTTTTAACACTTTTATTTTTTAAGGTGGTAAATGGACCCTTGCCTTCCTGAGGTGTACTATCACTGAGACTAAATAAGAGACGGACATCTTTCAAAATTTCTGGCGAGACACCCATCTCCTTGCTTTCACGTTTCTCAACTAACGCAAAGTGTTTGCGCCACCTGAGTTTCCTCGCAAAGAGGTGGATGTCCCTCACCCAACTGAAAAGATCGAAACTGGATACAGGGACAAAAGAGAGGCCTTTGCTAAGGATACCTAACTCTGAATCCTGCAAAGACTGACTTGAAAGATTCACTATTTGGCTGTGTTTATCTGGGGCCTTGTTGTCTGTGAAGGTGGTTTTTGAGGGCCCCGATTGCGAAGTAGATAGGGTGTCTCTAAAAAATCAAATCCACCACCAGTCTGACCACCTCTTAAGTTGTTCCTGTCTCCCCTACGACCTCTTGTCTTCTGTCGGCCTCTGCCCCTACCTTTGTTGTAGTGGCCTGCCTCTCTCCCATTTTCAGAGGCATCAGTATCACTGGATGTGACATCCGTCTCAGGTCTTTTATTTTGTGATGCACCTCGATCTACAGTGGAGTAAACTCGGTTTTCCCTAAAGTCTTGAAGATCGCGATTGAATTGACGATGCTTCCGTTCTTTCAGATGGAACTGGAATTTTTCCAAAGCATTTTTAAGTTGTAATTCCTTGTTATTGAACTCAGTTTCGGTTTTAAATTTTTGGGTGAGCTCTATCTGTTCTCTCAGTTTGTTTTCTAGAACGACAAGATTATTCTTCTCCTCCTCCAGCAATAGCTGCATGAACCGCAACGAGCTTTTGGTGGCTTCCTCCTCCCATTTACTACTCAATGAAGCGGTTCTGCATCTATTAGCTGGCATCAAAGTGATCCTCAATCCTCTAGGGAAGATTCTATTCTTCAGGTAGTTTTCAATTGACTGAATCTCCCACCATGAAGTAATTTGCTCCTTGTAGATTTTAGTAAGATCTTTAAATGCTGCCTTGAATGAGGGTGCATATTTACTCTGGACTAGTGTTTTCTCAGAGAAAACCTCACTAGCCTCAGATAGTAATAATTGTTTGTCGACGCCAGTAAAAAGAAATCCAGCCATACTCTAAAAAATGAAAACAACTTAACACGACCAAAATGGAGGGTTTGATCAAACCGATGCTATTATAGTGGGCTAAACCCTTTATCCAATGAAAATTTCACAATAGTGGGTTGCTGAATTAATACTTAACATTTATTAGTATCAAAAATTAAACTAATGGGCCCTTAGTATATAGAAAAAATCTCTAGACTGAGTGCATAAGATGCTACATACAAATCTCCGCTGGCGGATGCCAATCCGGAGAGAGGGGTATGGACCAAAAAATGAGAAGGGATAGATATAAAGATAGTTTGAGAAGAAAGGATGCGTAGTAAGAGGGACACACTGCTGGGTCAATAACCCTAGGGGTCCCTTAACCTAACTTCTCAACACTCCATATAGTCTACCACAGACCCTAGATGGCCCTGCCTATACATGGACTGCCCAGCTTTGTCCGAAAGATAGAGTGTGGTCCCTAAACTAGGGGAAAACAGTCAATTATGAGAGAAAGGAGGGCAGTATAGACTGACAAACAAAACATATAGCGACCTATAATTGAACAATTTTACTGTAACTATAGGTAAGAATGCTCAAGAATAGATGCTAAGTCCCAAGTCAATGATAAAATGTCCCGACGCGTTTCCTTGAAGGTTAGTGGCAGTTATTGGCAGTTTTCGCTGCAGTGGCTGCGTGGCATGCCCTCATATTATACAGGGACGCTCTTTTTGTAGTAATGTCACTGGTACGATGTACCAGGTTAGACATTTTGTGAACTGCCGCACAAGGGGCGTGATATATAAAGCCAATTGCATATGTGGCCTTGAATATGTGGGCAAAACCACCCGTGAACTCCGTCGACGGGTTGGGGAACATCTGGGTGATGTCAGGAATGACAGGGATACACCCATAGCCACACATATTAATACTATACATGGGGGCGACACATCTGGCCTCAAGTTTATGGGAATAGAGATGGTTCAGAGGCCAAGACGAGGGGGAGACTGGGACAGGAGGATTTCACAGAGGGAGACTTGGTGGATTTTTCAATTGCAGACTGTGGCTCCTTTGGGATTGAATGAACAATTGTCATTCAATAGCTACATTGATCCCTAGACCTCAGTCTTATAGATACCACCATGTACTACTCATCTGTACTTTAAACTACGCCTACCTGTCTTATCTCTCCCTCTCGTTCTTGGCTTGTTGTCATTGCTGTTTTGATTTTTGGAAGCATTCTACAGTTAATATCGACGCAGTTATTATTATCAATATCCAGCTATATAAACTCTATGTTACTATCTGGTGATCAATGACCTTATTGATCCCTTAGATAAGTTCCTACTGTTTTAAGTGCCAGGTGGAGCTGCTTAGCCTGCTCGCTTCACTGACACATTGAAACAAATCTGCCCTTTGAGACACCAATAATCCTGCGTGAGTGGGGCGGCGCTATAGCCATGGCGACCGCTGGATTGACAGCTGAGCGATCGAGGCCTGTAGTGTGTGGAGATGGTTGTCGCTTTTGCGGTTGCCATGACAGTATGATTTGCTTGGCGCCTCCCACCACGGCCGGGTCATCTGGTCGGTAAACATTCACGTGCTATTGTCACGTGACCCGACCAGGTGACGTGATGACGTCACTGGGCGGAGAATGGGCGGTACAAGGCGGCCTTTTTAAATGAGCCGCGAACTCACCCTCGGTGCAGCTGCCATACGCGGAATGCCAAGGAGTGACACCCGCACCTCTCTGTGGACAGTCGGAGCACTATGACTGTACAGATAAGTACTCTGCTGACTGTGTGATTAAACATCAATGTTGCACAGTGCCTTTAGGCAAAGTACTTTGCTGATTGTGCGATTGAATATCATTTGCTGCACAGCGCTTCTTGGCACACTGTGTTGAACGGCTTATGATTACCTGCTGGGGTATCATACTACACCAGTAAAGCCGTTTCAACGCTGGAGAGCCAGCTATTTTTTAGCATCTTTTTGAGTGTAAACCAGGCTACATATATTGTCTTACACTTGGACTTTAGTTTTTGGTGGTCTAATTGATACACTGTACATTTCAAGTGACTTTTGAACAGTTAGTCACTTGATATATTGTTTATGATTGATGAACTGAACTAGTGATCCTGGAACAGGTGGTCACTAGCTTGCTTTAGTCATTTGAACCGGAGTGACTCGAGACCCCTTCACTTATATGTCTTTTAAGTCTGTGACCCTGCAATAGGTGGATACACAGGGGGTCCCTTGAGTCTTCTTTGGTAAAAAAAACAAGATCTCTGTACACTACCTGTGTAGCTATATCTTTGATACTTGAGAGCTACCTTTTTGCAGAACTTGATATGGTTGACTGAATGTGACATCTATATTTCAGCCAACTCAGTGACCGATACAATTTAAGGTTTTAGTCCCCTGAAGATTTGCTAACCTTCAAGGAAACGCGTCGGGACATTTTCTCATTGACTTGGGACTTAGCATCTATTCCTGAGCATTCTTACCTATAGTTACAGTAAAATTGTTCAATTATAGGTCGCTATATGTTTTGTTTGTCAGTCTATACTGCCCTCCTTTCTCTCATAATTGACTGTTTTCCCCTAGTTTAGGGACCACACTCTATCTTTCGGACAAAGCTGGGCAGTCCATGTTTAGGCAGGGCCATCTAGGGTCTGTGGTAGACTATATGGAGTGTTGAGAAGTTAGGTTAAGGGACCCCTAGGGTTATTGACCCAGCAGTGTGTCCCTCTTACTACGCATCCTTTCTTCTCAAACTATCTTTATATCTATCCCTTCTCATTTTTTGGTCCATACCCCTCTCTCCGGATTGGCATCCGCCAGCGGAGATTTGTATGTAGCATCTTATGCACTCAGTCTAGAGATTTTTTCTATATACTAAGGGCCCATTATTTTAATTTTTGATACTAATAAATGTTAAGTATTAATTCAGCAACCCACTATTGTGAAATTTTCATTGGATAAAGGGTTTAGCCCACTATAATAGCATCGGTTTGATCAAACCCTCCATTTTGGTCGTGTTAAGTTGTTTGCATTTGTATTGTGCAGCAGTTTTGTTCCGTTCTGCTGCGATACTGCAGGTATATACAGGGACAAGCGCTATTGGAACAACTATTTGCAACTGGTGTGATATACCTGTTGCCCCCCAAAAAACTGATTGAGTGGTGTGATATACCTGGCTCCACCAAATTCTGATTGAGGGTTGCGATATACCTGCTTCATCCAAATACTGATTGAGGGGTGTGATATACCTGTTTCCACGAAATACTGATTGAGGGGTGTGATATACCTGCTTCCACCAAATACTGATTGAGGGGTGCGATATACCTGCTTCCACCAAATACTGATTAAGGGGTGTGATATACCTGCTTCCACAAAATACTGATTGAGGGGTGCCAAATACCTTCTTCCACCAAATATTGATTGAGGGGTGTGATATACCTGCTTCCACCAAAAACTGATTGAGGGGTGCGATATATCTGCTTCCACCCAATACTAATTGAGGGCTGTGATATACCTGTTTCCACCAAATACTGATTGAGGGGTGCGATATATCTGCTTCCACCAAATACTGATTGAGGGGTGCGATATACCTGCTTCCACTAAATACTGATTGAGGGGCGTGATATACCTGCTTCCACAAAATACCTATTGAGGGGTGCCATATACCTTCTACCACCAAATACTGATTGAGTGCTGCAATATACCTGCTTTCACCAAATACTGATTGAGTGGTGCGATATACCTGCTTCCACCAAATACTGATTGAGTGGTGCGATATACCTGCTTCCACCAAATACTGATTGAGGGGTGCGATATACCTGCTTCCACCAAATACTGATTAAGGGGTGTGATATACCTGCTTCCACAAAATACTGATTGAGGGGTGCCAAATACCTTCTTCCACCAAATATTGATTGAGGGGTGTGATATACCTGCTTCCACCAAAAACTGATTGAGGGGTGCGATATATCTGCTTCCACCCAATACTAATTGAGGGCTGTGATATACCTGTTTCCACCAAATACTGATTGAGGGGTGCGATATACCTGCTTCCACCAAATACTAATTGAGGGGTGCGATATACCTGCTTTCACTAAATACTGATTGAGGGGCGTGATATACCTGCTTCCACAAAATACCTATTGAGGGGTGCCATATACCTTCTACCACCAAATACTGATTGAGTGCTGCAATATACCTGCTTTCACCAAATACTGATTGAGTGGTGCGATATACCTGCTTCCACCAAATACTGATTGAGGGGTGCGATATACCTGTTTCCACCAAATACTGATTAAGGGGTGCGATATACCTGCTTCCACAAAATACTGATTGAGGGGTGCGATGTACCTGTTTCCAGCCAAATACTGATTGAAGGCTGCAATATACCTGCACCAACCAAATACTGATTGAGGGGTGTAATATACCTGCTTCTTTGCTGGATTCTGTGGCTGGAGATACATTAGGTGGCAAATCATAATGAGGGGGTTATTATGGGGGACTTCAACTACCCAGATATAGACTGGGAAACTGAAACTTGTATATCTCATAAAGGAAACAGGACAATTACCTCTCCCAACTGGTTCAGGACCCGACTAGTGGGACGGCCATACTGGACTTATTATTAACCAATAGGCCTGACAGAACAACTGACCTGCAGGTTGGGGGACACCTGGGAAATAGTGACCATAAAATAATAACATTCCAATTATCATTCAAAAGAGCGTTTCTACAGGGAGAAACAAAAATACCAAACTTCAAAAAAGCAAAATTTAGCCAACTAAGAGAGGCCATAGGCCTAACTAACTGAGACAAAGTCACAGCCACAAAATGGAATATCTTTAAAAGCATCCTAAAATCTCATTGTGAGAGATACATACCGTATGGGAATAAAAGGTTAAGGAACAAAAAGAAAACAATGTGGATAAATAGAACTGTAAAGAAAGCAATAAATGACAAAAATAAAGCATATAAATCACTAAAACAGGAGGGTAGCACGGAAGCACTGAAAAACTATAAGGAAAAAAATAGAACATGTAAAAAACAAATAAAAGCAGCCAAACTAGAGACCGAGAGATTAATTGCCAAAGAGAGTAAAACTAACCCTAAAATGTTCTTCAATGATATAAATGTTAAAAAGTGTAAATCTGAAGGTGTCGGCCCTTTAAAGAGTAATGAGGGGGGAGTCGCAGAGAGTGACGAGGAGAAAGCAAAGCTGTTAAATATTTTTTTCTCACATGTATTCACTGAGGAAAATAAACTGTCAGATGACATGCAGAATGTAAAAATAAATTCCCCATTAAAAGTACATCAACGACTTAAAAAGATTAAAATAGACAAATCGCCAGGACCGGATGGCATACACCCCCGTATCCTAATGGAATTAAGTAATGTCATAGCCGGACCCTTATTTCTGATATTTGTGGACTCTATACTGACAGGGAATGTCCCACAGGATTGTCGCATGGCAAATGTGGTGCCAATATTCAAAAAGGGTCCAAAAACAAAGCCTGGAAACTATAGGCCGGTAAGTTTAACATCTGTTTAGGGTAAACTGTTTGAAGGTTTTCTGAGAGATGGTATCTTAGAGCATCTCAACGGAAATAAGCAAATAACGCTATACCCGCATGGCTTCGTGAGGGATCGGTCATGCCAAACTAATTTAATCAGTTTCTATGAGGAGGTAAGTTCTAGACTTGACAGCGGCAAATGACAGCAGCGAATCAATGGATGTCGTGTATCTGGACTTCTCCAAAGCATTTGACACTGTACCACATAAAAGGTTAGTATATAAAATGAGAATGCTCGGACTGGGAGAAAACGTCTGTATGTGGGTAAGTAACTGGCTCAATGATAGAAATCAGAGGGTGGTTATTAATGGTACACACATTTAGAGTGAGTCACTGTCACTAGTGGGGTACCTCAGGGGTCAGTATTGGGCCCTATTCTCTTCAATATATTTATTAATGATCTTGTAGAAGGCTTGCATAGTAAAGTATCAATTTTAGCAGATGACACTAAACTGTGTAAAGTAATTAACACTGAAGAGGACAGTATACTGTATATATACTACAGAGGACAGTACACTGTATATATACTACAGAGGACAGTACACTGTATATATACTACAGAGGACAGTATACTGTATATATACTACAGAGGACAGTATACTACTACAGAGGGATCTGGATATATTGGATGCTTGGGCAGACAAGTGGCAGATAAGGTTTAACACTAACAAATGTAAAGTTATGCACATGGAAAGGAATAATGCAAGTCACCCGTACATACTAAATGGTAAAACACTCGGTAACACTGACATGGAAAAGGATCTAGGAATTTTAATAAACAGCAAACTAAGCTGCAAAAACCAGTGTCAGGCAGCTGCTGCCAAGGCCAATAAGATAATGGGTTGCATCAGAAGGGGCATAGATGCCCGTGATAAGAACATATTCCTACCACTTTACAAATCATTAGTCAGACCACACATGGAGGACTGTGTACAGTTCTGGGCTCCTGTAAACAAGGCAGACATAGCAGAGCTGGAGAGGGTGCAGAGGAGGGCAACTAAAGTAATAACTGGAATGGGGCAACTACAGTACCCTGAAAGATTATCAAAATTAGGGTTATTCAGTTTAGAAAAAAGACGACTGAGGGGAGATCTAATTAATATGTATAAATATATCAGGGGTCAGTACAGAGATCACTCCCGTCATCTATTTATCCCCAGGACTGTGACTGTGACGAGGGGACATCCTCTGCGTCTGGAGGAAAGAAGGTTTGTACACAAACATAGAAAAGGATTCTTTACGGTAAGAGCAGTGAGACTATGGAACTCTCTGCCTGAGGAGGTGGTGATGGTGAGTACAATAAAGGAATTCAAGAGGGGCCTGGATGTATTTCTGGAGTGTAATAATATTACAGGCTATAGCTACTAGAGAGGGGTCGTTGATCCAGGGAGTTATTCCGATGTCTAATTGGAGTCGGGAAGGAATTTTTTATTCCCCTAGTGGGGAAAATTGGCTTCTACCTCAGTTTTTTTTTTTTGCCTTCCTCTGGATCAACTTGCAGGATGACAGGCCGAACTGGATGGACAAATGTCTTTTTTCGGCCTTATGTACTATGTTACTACTATATTATTTACTCCACTATATGTAAATAATACAGATGGATTATTATATCTTAACAATGCAGGTTAGATCATAAGATTATACTACAGTGAGCGGGGCCGGTGCATTAGAATACGGGGACTGCACCGGTCCCTGCTGTCATGGATTCGTCGGATTCGAATTTAGTAAATGAGGTCGGGATTCGAGTCCACAAATCCCTCGAATCCAACAAGATTCGAGGGATTTGTGGATGCAACGGATTTGTCGTCCCACCTCTAATCATAATGGTCTAGGTGTGCAGGTTCCCCCAAGCTATCCAACTCAGATCCGGCAGTTTTGAGACTTACCAGCTCTCAGTCAGATGAGAGATGGGCTTCAATGTCTCATTGTAAGGTATGCCGACTGTGAGGAATAATACAGCCATGTCCTCACACCCTCCATTTACTAAAAGATGGTAGAGGAAATCAAGCTCCACAGGGTGGCCCTGCTTCAAAGCTGCTGCCAGATATCAGAAAACTCCTAGCAGGCCACATTTGGTTACATTTCACACACTCCAGCATGGATCCTACAGAAAAAAAAAAACAGCAGGAGGTATCAGCCCTTGCTAGGATCAATGATAACTCCCAGACATGTTGGCACCTACATTTAATAAGGAATTATGAATCGTCCAGCCATCGCAGGCGCAAACCAGATACATATTTTTGTCCCAGTGGACGCAAAGAACATGCCCATGGTCTTTGTTTGAGGGTGGGATGCCAGGGAAGGAAGATACTCATATCTCCCCACAGAAACCCAATAGCGGCACCATGTTTGGACTCTAGTTGTAGCGGGAACCCAGGCAGATCCGTTGGTCCCAGAACTATCTCCCTGTGACCTTCTGGACTGGAGCTATAAACCCTAAAAGGTTTTGTGGGTCATTTGCAGCCAGTCCAGCAGAGGGGGGAGTGGACCCCTCCAAAAGGCCGGGTGGGGAGGGACCGGCTACAGGTTAAAAGGCTTGTGCCAACAAGCGGGTGGGTCTTTCTCTGAAAGGGGGTCACATCGTGCAATGTGTTTGGAGGGACCTGCAACCGGCTGACATCACTGCCTCCAACGTGAATACAGCTAAGAACTCATCACTACCCAAAGGACTTATATATCTGGTAAACTGACTTTTGCTCTGCTTAACCCTGTTGTACTTATATCACCTGTATCTGTAACCTCAGACCACTGTATATATTCTCTGCGTATATTGTGTCATCTAGTGTGCGCTTAAGGTGATTAAATATATAATTTAATCTTGTGCTATATTGTATCTCGATCACGAATCCCCACGTCCGTGTTTCGGCCTAGTTATAAGCTACCGTGGGTTGGTTTCTCACCCTATATAATCCCGTTAGCGGATCAGGCTTATATCAAACGAGAAGATGGTGGCAGATACCTGGGCTGAGACAGCGCTGTTTTCACTGCGGCAGTGAAAAGGCTCTCTCAGCTTGTTGCCTCTTTGTGCCCGTGTGGACAGGATGTGTCTGTGTAAACTGTACCAAGCTGACCTTACCTGCTCCTCTGGAGGGCGTAACGTCACGCTTTGGTAACAAGTGACCATACTGCACTCATGAGCTCGACATAGGTGACGTCAAGCGGTGACGTCTCTCTGATTTTGCGGACGTATTCTCAGAGGGTGGAGCCCAGGAGCTGCCTCCACATCGAGAATATGATTGTCCGGTCAATCTCATCCCTGGAGCTAAACTGCCAAAATCTCGACTATGCAACCTTTCCCAACCCGAAAGAGAAGCTATGCAAAAGTATATTGCAGAGAGTTTGGCAAAGGGACATATTAGGCCATCTAAGTCCCCCGTTGCCGCCGGCTTCTTTTTCGTAAAAAAGAAAGACGGATCACTTAGACCGTGTTTAGATTTCCGGGAATTTGATCTCATTACGGTCCGTGATCCGTATCCCCTTCCTTTGATTTCTGATCTATTTGATCAAATTGTCGGAGCCAAGGTGTTCTCCAAGCTGGATTTAAGAGGAGCTTATAATCTGATCAGAATCAAGGAAGCAGATGAGTGGAAAACGGCCTTCAATACACCCGAAGGTCATTTTGAGAATCTTGTCATGCCCTTTGGTTTAACTTATGCGCCAGCGGTCTTTCAGCGATTTGTGAATGATATTTTCAATCATTTAGTGGGAAGGTTCATTGTTATTTACCTTGATGATATACTAATTTACTCACCCGATTTGGAGACCCATCAGGATCACGTGAGACAGGTGTTGTCGATCCTTCGGGAGAATAAATTGTATGCAAAATTGGAAAAATGTGTATTTGCTGTCCACGAGCTACTGTTTTTAGGATACCTGCTTTCTGACTCTGGTTTTCGTATGGACCCCGAAAAGGTCCGGGCGGTACTGGAATGGGACCAGCCTAAGAATCAGAAAGCTTCCAATTTACCAATTACTACAGAAAATGAATCTTGAATTATTCCACCATTGTAAAACCTTTGACAGATATGACTAAAAAAAGGCGCAACTTTTCTGTCTGGTTGGATGAGGCATTACAGGCCTTTTCTGCTATTAAGAAATATTTTGCATCTGCTCCCATTCTGATGCAACCTGATGTCTCTCAACAGTTTATCGTGGAG
Organism: Bufo bufo; assembly: GCF_905171765.1. Classification (NCBI taxonomy): domain Eukaryota; kingdom Metazoa; phylum Chordata; class Amphibia; order Anura; family Bufonidae; genus Bufo; species Bufo bufo. The sequence goes on from NC_053389.1 coordinate 17,499,237, forward strand.
GTTGATGCATCAGAAGTGGGGGTCGGATCAGTTCTGTCGCAGGGTCCATCCCCTAGCAAATGGCGTCCGTGTGCTTTTTTCTCCAAAAACCTCTCGGCCGCTGAAAGAAATTATGATGTAGGAGATAGAGAATTACTGGCCATCAAATTGGCCTTTGAGGAATGGCGTCATTGGTTGGAGGGGGCTACTCATCCTATTACGGTATATACTGACCAGAAGAATTTGGCTAACTTACAGTCTGCTAAGCGCCTGAATCCTAGACAGGCTAGATGGTCACTGTTTTTTACTAGGTTCAATTTTGCGGTCACCTTTCGCCCTGGTGTTAAAAACGTCAAGGCAGATGCGTTGTCACATAGTTTTCCTGGGGGGAGTGATTTGGAGGATCCCGCTCCGATTTTGGCTGATGGGGTGGTGGTTTCCGCTCTGTACCCCGAGTTGGAGATGGAGGTGTTGGGGGCCCAGGAGGAGGCTCCTGATTCTTGTCCTCCAGACAAGTTGTTTGTTCCTGCGGAACTGCGATACAAGGTGTTCAAGGAACATCATGATACGGTCCTTGCGGGACATCCTGGAAGCAAATCCACCATAGATCTTATTTCCCGGAGATTCTGGTGCCAAGGGTTGTGCACTGGTGTGGAGGGTTATGTGACAGCTTGTGAGACCTTTGCACGCGCGAAGGTGGCTCACATTCGGCCTTCAGGATCCCTTCTTCCTTTATCCATCCCGTCTCGTCCTTGGGAAAACTGTCATTTTGGTAGTGATGGACCGCTTCAGTAAGATGGCCCATATTGTACCGTTGCCTAGCTTGCCCAATGCCAAAACTGTCGCTCAGGTTTTTATCGATAACATTGTGAAACTACATAGCATTCCCTGTGATGTGGTGTCTGATAGGGGGACACAATTTGTTTCCAGGTTTTGGAGGGCGTTCTGCTCTCGTCTGGGAATTCAACTGTCTTTTTCTTCGGCTTTTCATCCCCAGTCGAACGGTCAGACAGAGCGCACTAAGCAAAACCTGGAGACTAGAGTTGAGCGGACACCTGGATGTTCGGGTTCGGCAGGTTCGGCCGAACTTGAAAAAAAAGCCAAAGTTGAAGTCAATGGGGACCCGAACTTTTAGCCACTAAAATGGCTCTAAAATAGCCCTGGAAAGAGCTAGAGGGCTGCAAAAGGCAGCAAAATGTGCTTAAGAGCATGGCAAATGCTCTGAAAATAAATGTGGATAGGAAAATGAATTTAAAAAACATAAAAGACCTTAAAAAAAATTAAAATTAGGAATGATGTAGGAGGAAAAGGTTGAGGAGGCGGTGAATGGGTGGATGTGGCGGTGTAGGCTCACGTGGCGGTCTAGGTGGAAGCGGCGGCGAAGGAGGAATAGGTAGCCAACACAGATCTGTGTTATTTTGCATTTTTACATAGGGGTATCCCCCAAAATATTGGGACATATAAAAAAAAAGGAATAAGCGCACTTGAGTACAAGGATGGATGGTTGAGGCTGTTAGAACTGTCTATTCTGCACAAGGTACAGACAAGTCTTGTGGGATCCAGGCCTGGTTCATCATAATGAACGTGAGCTTGTCCACGTTGGCTGTGGACAGGCGGCTGCGTCTGTCTGTAATGATGCCTCCTGCTGTGCTAAATACACGTTCAGAAAGTACACTGGCTGCAGGGCAGGCCAGCACCTCCAAGGCATACAGGGCAAGCTCTGGCCATGTGGACAATTTGGAGACCCAGAAGTTGAATGGGGCAGAACCATCAGTCAGTACGTGTAGGTGTGTGCACAGGTACTGTTCCACCATGTTGTTCAAATGTTGTTCAAATGCTGCCTCCTGCTAACAGCATCTCAGCAGTTGGGGCCGGTTGTTGCGGCGAGGTGACAAAGCTTTTCCACACGTCGGCCATGCTAACCCTGCCTTCTGAGGTGCTGGCGCTGACACAGCTGAGTTTGGAAACCTCTTCCTCCTCCCCTGCCTTCGCCTTGTGCTTCCACTTGTCCCCCGGCGTCAGTTGGGAATGCTCTCAGGAGTGCGTCTACCAGCATGCGCCTGTAGTCGCGCATCTTCCGATCACGCTTCAGTGAGGGAATTAAGGACGTCAGGGTGGCCACCCAGCAGTCAGCACATGTTAAAATGTGGGCAACTCTGCTGTCGTTGCGCAGGCACTGCAGCATGTAGTCGCTCATGTGTGCCAGGCTGCCCATAGGTAAGAACAAGCCGTTCTCTGTGTGAGGCGTACAGTCTGCGTCTTCCGTATCCCCCCAGCCATGCACCAGTGATGGGCCCGAGCTGCGTTGGGTGCCACCCCGCTGTAAACATGCTTCATCCTCCTCCTCCTCGTCCTCCAGTAGTGGGCCCTGTCTGGCCAAATTTGTACCTGGCCTCTGCTGTTGCAAAATCCTCCCTCTGAGCCACTTCTAAAAGACTGGCCTGAAAGTGTTAGAAATGACCCCTCTTCCTCCTCCTCCTCGTCCTGGGCCACATCCTCTTCCATCATCGCCCTAAGTGTTTTCTCAAGGAGACATAGAAGTGGTATTGTAACGCTGATAAGGGCGTCATCACCACTGGCCATGTTGGTGGAGTACTCGAAACATAGGGGACACAGGTCTCGCATGGAGGCCCAGTCATTGGTGGTGAAGTGGTGCTGCTCCGCAGTGCGACTTACCCGTGCGTGCTGTAGCTGAAACTCCACAATGGCCTGCTGCTGCTCCCACAGTCTCTCCAGCATGTGCAAGGTGGAGTTCCACCTGGTGGGCATGTCACATATGAGTCGGTGAGCGGGAAGGCCGAAGTTACGCTGTAGAGCAGACAGCCGAGCGGCGGCAGGATGAGAACACCGGAAGCGCGCACAGACAGCCCGCACTTTATGCAGCAGCTCTGACATGTCGGGGTAGTTGTGAATTAATTTCTGCACCACCAAATTCAGCACATGCGCCAGGTAAGGAATGTGCGTCAAACCGGCTAGTCCTAGACCTGCAACGAGATTTCACCCATTATTGCACACCAGCAGGCCGGGCTTGAGGCTCACTGGCAGCAACCACTCGTCGGTCTGTTGTTCTATACCCCGCCACAACTCCTGCGCGGTGTGGGGCCTGTCCCCCAAACACATCAGTTTCAGAACGGCCTGCTGACATTTACCCCTGGCTGTGCTGAAGTTGGTGGTGAAGGTCTGTCGCTGACTGGATGAGGAGGTGGTAGAAGAGGAGGAGGAAGCCGAGTAGGAAGAGGAGGAAACAGGAGGCAAAGAACGATGCCCTGCGATCCTTGGCGGCGGAAGGACGTGCGCCAAACAGCTTTCTGCCTGGGACCCAGCCGCCACTACATTTACCCAGTGTGCAGTTAGGGACATATAGCGTCCCTGGCCGTGCTTACTAGTCCACGTATCTGTGGTTAGGTGGACCTTTCCACAGATGGTGTTGCGCAGTGCACACTTGATTTTATCCGATACTTGGTTGTGCAGGGAAGGCACGGCTCTCCTGGAGAAGTAGTGGCGGCTGGGAACGACGTACTGTGGGACAGCAAGCAACATGAGCTGTTTGAAGCTGTCTGTCTCCACCAGCCTGAATGACAACATTTCAAAGGCCAGTAGTTTAGAAATGCTGGCATTCAGGGCCAGGGATCGAGGGTGGCTAGATGGGAATTTACGCTTTTTCTCCAAGGTTTGTGAGATGGAGAGCTGAACGCTTCCGTGTGACATGTTGGAGATGCTTGGTGACGGAGGTGGTGGTGTTGGTGGCACATCCTCTGTTTGCTGGGCGGCAGGTGCCAACGTTCCTCCAGAGGTGGAGGAAGAGGCCGAGGCAGAAGAGGGAGCCCTTTCTTGGTTTTGAAGGTGCTTACTCCACTGCAGCCCGTGTCTCGCATGTAGATGCCTGGTCATGCAGGTTGTGCTAAGGTTCAGAACGTTAATGCCTTGCTTCAGGCTCTGATGGCACAGCGTGCAAACCTCTCGGGTCTTGTCGTCAGCACATTGTGTGAAGAAGTGCCATGCCAGGGAACTCCTTGAAGCTGCCTTTGGTGTGCTCGGTCCCTGGTGGCGGTGGCTAGTAGCAGGCGAACTGTTTTGGCGACGGCTGCTCTGCTTTTGCACCCTGCTCCCTCTTTTGCTAAGCTGTTGGCTCGGTCTCACCACTGCCTCTTCCTCCGAACTCTGAAAGTCAGTGGCACGACCTTCATTCCATGTGGGGTCTAGGACCTCATAGTCCCCTGCATTGTCTTCCACCCAGTCTTCCTCCCTGACCTCCTTTATGGTCTGCACACTGCAGAAAGACGCAGCAGTTGGAACCTGTGTTTCGTCATCACCAGAGACGTGCTGAGGTGGTATTCCCATGCCCTCATCAGGAAACATAAGTGGTTGTGCGTCAGTGCATTCTATGTCTTCCACCCCTGGGGAAGGGCTAGATGGATGCCCTTGGGAAACTCTGCCAGCAGAGTCTTCAAACAGCATAAGAGACTGCTGCATAACTTGAGCCTCAGACAGGTTCCCCGATATGCACGGGGGTGGTGTGACAGACTGATGGGCATGGGTTTCAGGCGCCACCTGTGCGCTTTCTGCAGAAGACTGGGTGGGGGATAATGTGAACGTTCTGGATCCACTGTCGGCCACCCAATCGACTAGCGCCTGTTCTTGCTCAGGCCTTACCATCCTTAGAACGGCATTAGGCCCGACCAAATATTGCTGTAGATTCTGGTGGCTACCTGGACCTTAGGTAGTAGGTTCAGTAGGACATGTAGCTGTGGCAGAACGGCCACGTCCTCTCCCTGCACCAGAAGCTCCACCAACACCACCACCACGACCATGACCGCGTCCCTTATTAAATGTTTGTCTCATAGTTAGCGTTCACCAAGCAAAGTAAAAAGTGGTTGAGTCTGTTAAAAATAATTATCCGCCAATAAAAACCCTGATGTAGGGTATTGCACTCAATTATTATTTTTTTTAACTCTATATGACAGACGTATTTGTGGCATAAATTTCACAGTAACTTATGCACCTATAATCACAGATGTGCAGTATATAAAACACAGTGTTTTTTCCACCCCGGTATGCAAAAGCCGTATTTCTGGCCTAAATGTAACATTCACTTAGGCACCTATAATCACAGATGTGCACGATATGAAACAGAGGTTTTTTTTTCACCCAGTATGCCCCAGTATGCCAAAGCAGTATTTCTGGCCTAAACGTAACACTCACTTATGCAGCAATAATCCTAGATGGGCACTATATGAAACAGAGGTTTTTTTTCACCCCAGTGTCTCAAAGCAGTATATCTGGACTTGCAGACATGCAGATAGCCTGTGCTGGTGCACTATCGTTAGAGATGTCCCGAATTTTTCGCCGGCAAATAGTTCCCGGCGAACATAGCTTGTTCGCGTTCACCGCGGCGGGTGAACATATGCGATGTTCGGTCCGCTCCCTATTCGTCATCATTGAGTAAACTTTGACCCTGTACCTCACAGTCAGCAGACACATTCCAGCCAATCAGCAGCAGACCCTCCTTTCCAGACTCTCCCACCTCCTGGACAGCATCCATTTTAGATACATTCGGAAGCTGCATTCTTAGTGAGAGGAGGGACAGTGTAGCTGCTGCTGATTTAATAGGGAAATCGATAGCTAGGCTAGTGTATTCAGTCTCCACTACAGTCCTGAAGGACTCATCTGAGTCACTCACTTTTTGGACTGTGAAATAATAGCAGTCAGTTTCCTTCACACATGTGCGTTTCAGGGCCTGCCAGGGCACAGTGTCACACCAGTGCAACTCATATCTGGTGTAACAGTAGTGTACATTTAAAAAAAAAAAATACAATTTTGACTGTAATAGATTGAACAGCAGTTAGTTGTCTGCAAGCGTGTGTGTCAGGCCTACAGCGTCTACTCTGCCAACTTCTGCCAGTGCACAGTGCCACTCATATCTGGTGTCAGAGTAGCTTGCACGCTTAGTACAACTTAACTAATCTAAAAAAAAATGACAGGCATAGGCAGGCCACCCTGCAGGGGCCGTCGTGGTGCTGTGATTCCCTTTGGCCCTAGAATAATGCCCAGTGTTCAGAGGCCACGTATCCTGAACTCGAAAAGTTCTGAGGACATAGTTGACTGGCTAACACAGGACACCCAATCTTCTACAGCTTCTGCTCGGAACCTTGACGCACCATCCTCCTCCAGCTTAGCTTCGGGCACCTCTCAAGTTACCACTCGCCCGCCTGCCGCCACCACCAACACTAGCACCACAGCTGCTTCACTTGATCTGTCAGAGGAGTTATTTACACATCAGTTGGAAGAAATGAGTGATGCGCAACCATTATTGCCAGAGGATGCAAATAACAAGGATATGTCTCAGTCAGGCAGCATTACACACATGGACGTACGGTGTGATGATGATGACGATGTGTCCGTGGATGTCACGTGGGTGCCCGCTCGAAGATATGAAGAACAGGTGGAAAGTTCAGATGGGGAGACAGAGAGGAGGAGGAGACGAGTTGGAAGCAGGGGGAGGTCGTCGCAAGGAGCTAGTGGCACAGTCAGACAGCATGCATCGGCACCCGGGGTCAGCCAGACAGCACGCCAATCAACGCATGCTGTTGCTTCCACCAGAATGCCGTCATTGCAGAGCTCAGCAGTGTGGCATTTTTTTTGTGTGTCTGCCTCTGACAACAGCGATGCCATTTGCAACCTGTGCCAAAAGAAACTGACTCGTGGGAAGTCCAACACCCACCTAGGTACAACTGCTTTGCGAAGGCACATGATCTCACATCACAAACGCCTATGGGATCAACACATGAGAACAAGCAGCACACAAACTCAAAGCCGCCATCCTCCTCCTGGTCCAGCATCTTCAGCCACGTCAACCACTGCTGTCCTCCTTGCCCCCTCTCAACCATCCGCCACTCCGTCAGTTCCTGCTCATCTGCCAAGGACATGTTTGAGCGTAAGAAGCCAATGTCACAAAGTCACCCCCTTGCCCGCCGTTTGACAGCTGGCTTGTCTGAACTCTTAGGCCGCCAGCTTTTACCATACAAGCTGGTGGAGTCTGAGGCGTTCCAGAAATTTTTAGCTATTGGGATACTGCAGTGGAAGGTACCCGGCCAAAATTTCTTTGTACAAAATGCAATCCCCAACCTGTACTCGATTGTGCAAAAGGAAGTAATGGCATGTCTGGCACACAGTGTTGGGGCAAGGGTCCATCTGACCACTGATACCTGGTCTGCAAAGCACGGTCAGGGCAGGTATATCACCCACACTGCGCATTGGGTAAACCTGCTGACGGCTGCCAAGCATGGAATGCGTGGCTCTGCAGAGGAGTTGGTGACACCGCCACGACTTGCAGGCAGGCCTGCTGCCACCTCCTCTACTCCTCCTACTCCATCCTCTTCCATAACCTCCTCGGCTGAGTCCTCTTGTGGCCTGTGCGGGTTATAGTTCTTTTCCTGGGAGCTCTTTATTTGTGGTGGATCGTCTGCTCCAGCTCTGCTCAAGACAAGTCCACTCCTTCATTTCTCTTTGTATGTTTTATCTAGGCCTCTAGGGAGACTCTTGCTTCTTCCTGGTTTGAAGAAGCAGGTTGCCTCTTCCCTTTTCCCTGCTGCTTAGGGTTTGCCCAGGTAGTTCAGGTTTAGGCACGAGGGCATGTGCATATCCACCCTAAGGGTATGCACATGGGAACAGTAGCTTAGGGAAAGCTTTTAGGGATCGCTAGGAGGTGACCCTTTCTCCTAGCTTTTGGGCCTAGTCTTTTGTTCAGTTTGTTTTCCCGTGTTTGGTTGTTTCCCTGCTTACCTACCTGTCATGACAGCAGGTATATCTCACCCCTCAATCAGTATTTTGAAGAAGGAGGCATATCACATCCCTCAATCAGTATTTGGTGGAAGCAGGAATATCGCACCCTTCAATCAGCATTTCGTGGAAGCAGTTATATCGCACCCCTCAATTAGTATTTGGTGGAAGCAGGTATATTGCAACCCTCAATCAGTATTTTGTGGAAGCAGGTATATCGCAACCCTCAATCAGTTTTTTATGGGGCAACAGGTATATTACACTTGTTGCAAATAGTTGTTCCAATAGTACTTGTCCCTCTATATTCCTGCGGTATCGCTGCAAATCGGCACACAACTGCTGCAGAATACAAATGAACTATAATATACTTTCTATGTTAGAAAGTATATTATAGGTATATCATTCCCCTCAATCAGTTTTTTTTGGGGGCAACAGGTATATCACACCCGTTGCAATTAGTTGTTCCAATAGCGTTTGCCCCTCTATCTAGCTGCGGTATCGCAGCAGAACTGCACACAACTGCTGCACAATACAAATTATATAATATAATTTATATGTAAGAAAGTATATTATAAGTATATCACACCCCTCAGTATATTACACCTATGGATAGCACACCTTTACCAGTCCTTAAAAGAACTTTTGTGGCCCTATTAGCTAGCGTTTGGTGTCCCTAACAGTCTGTCCCTGCTCCTCAAAGCAACCTCTCCCTACACTGGCAAAACACAGAATGTAAAATGGCTGCCAGAATGGTTTCTTTTTAGGGTGGGGGTATGTCCATGTGCTGAAAAGTCTCAATTGGCTGTCCTTTCCCACCTGGTGGTTGTTTCATGGGTCAAAGTTTGGCGCAATTCAAAAATATATGACGCATGCAAACATCGCCATATGTTCGGCGAATCGCGAACAAGCAAAATTCACCATGAAACGACCGCTGGATAAACTGCAAGGCCATCTCTAGTCACGATAAAACAATCTCAGAATGGCCTGGATAAGTAAAAGTGTTCCAAAGTTATTACTTACCAAATAAAGTGACACATGTCGGATTTGCAAAAAATGTCCAGGGCAGTTCTGGGTAGAAAGGGTTAACTATTTTTTATTATTATTATTATTATTATTATTATTATTATTATTATTATTACCCTATATTATATTATTATGAACTTCCTATCTTGATCTTCAGTACTAATCACAAGCATTATCTTCCTGCAGGTATCAAGTGTCAGGAGACCCTTGGCTCCTCCATTCATGTTAATGGCAGTGTCAGTGTGCAGGAGGGACACTGTGTCTTCATTCCTTGTACATTTAGTGTCCAAACTTCCTTACTATTTTCCCGTGGATTCTGGCTCATAGGCTCTAAATCCTCACAAAGTTATGCTGCCACTAATGATCGGTACGCAACTGTGCAAAAGTCAAATTTCCACTTGGTAGGAAATCCAAATAATGGAGACTGCTCACTGGTAATAATTGATGCCAGGAAAGAAGATGAAGGGGTCTATTACTTTCAATTTAATGAAAATCGATTCACCAGTAAATTTGGCATAGTAACATTTCCAGAGGAAGTGAAAGTTGTGGTGACTGGTAAGTGAGCTTTAGTCTTTGTTTTTGTGTGTCTATATGCCCGTCTACGTACCGTACTACCATGCAGGCAGAATAGAGTGACAGATTTCCTAAAATCTGGAGCAAAAAAACTGTATCTCTGCAGATTAATGAAATATGCACACAATTATCATTTTCACTGGAGTGCATTTTCAATGTGAGATGGGTTGTTGATCCAATGATTTGCTCTAATTTCTATATTTTTTTAATTTCTTAAGCGTTTTTGTCAATTTCCATAAACATTATTAGGCGTAAATGGGGAAAAAAGACCAAAAGGGCCCCCCCTTTATGGCTATGAGTAAAGATGAGTGAATTGATTCTAAGCAAATCAAATTTGCTACAAATTTCACAAAAGTTTTGTAGTTAATTGAATCTGAAATTGTTGGTATTCATCTCACATAAATTGCACAGCATAGTAGCTGCCATTTTACACAATAACAGACCTTACGGAGTTGCTTAACCTCTTCAGTACCAAGCTTCTTTTCACCTTAAATCTCAGATTTTTGTAAATCTGACATGTGTCACTTTATGTTGTAATAACTTTGGAACACTTTTACTTATCAATTTAACCATTCAAAGACAGCTGGGTTGCTAGTCAAAACATGACCGCTAGATGAAAGTGTCAGCTCTGGCCTGTTGCTGCGACTCCTGCTGCCCCCTTCTTCTGCTGCTACTTCTGCCAGATCCAGAAAGATCTTGGCCACTGCCCGTTCCCTTAGAAGGGCCTGTCGCCTGTCTGTTCGACATACTATAAATTAAAGAAACTGATAGTATAAAAGAGCAACAATATGAGACTATAATTTCCACCCCACAATCAAGGAGGAATGGAATTACTTATATTTAAAATAAATACACCCCAAAACTGGTTGTATCAGAACATAATATCACCTCAGAATCAAGGAGGAATGGATGAACTAAATACATCCCAAAACTGGTTGTATCAGACCGCAGTTTCACCCCAATAACAGAATCAAGGATTAATGGAATTACTGATGTATCAAAGAATGCAAACAACCTAAAATCTGTAGTAATAGATCACTTTTTGTACCCCAAATTAGTGCAGCAATGTGTAATAGAATCGCTCCTATTACCCAGAGTTTACACTCTCCTATTGGTCCCTGCTCCCTCCCTACAGTGTGGATAATGCCTCCCTATCTTTTCCCTACACTATGAATAATCTTTCCCAGAACTGCTCAATAGGTTTTTTTATGAATAAAGTCTTTCCTAATCACTGTCCCTAGTGCCTGCAATGTCTCTCCCTGTACTAAGTTCACTGTAAAATGGTGGAGACTGAGCAGGCTGAGACTTTTTATAGGGCTGTTACATCACAGGGGCTAGCTAGCTGCTGATTGGCTGTCTGCATGGCATTGTGGGTGATCCCTTGTTCACCAGATTCGTATTTCCTCATTCTAACATGTTGCCATGGTGCAGTTCACTGTGACAGTTGTGCCGTGTAGGCTGGCTGCATGCCCTATCGCGTACTGGCTGCAGGCTCTCTCCTGTGTATGATAGTTGCTGCGTGCTGGCTGCAGTGTCTTGTGGGAACTGTTGCCTGTGAATGTGTGTACTCCCCGTGTGTGCATCTCACTGCAGTTCTTGTCACTGTTGCCATGTAGGCTGGCTGCAGGTTCTCTTGCGTACTAGCTGCAGGCTGGCACCTGTGTATGCTGGTTGCTTGGGGCTGCGTGCTGGCTGCGGTTGTGTGTGTGAACTGTGACCTGTGTTTGTGGCTCCCACGTCCATATATCTGTGGTTCCTGTCAACGGTGCCATGCAGGCTGGCTGCATGAGCCTTGTGTACTGGCTGTTCCCATGTATGCTGGTTCTGCGATGCGTGCGAACCTTGTGTGTGAACTGTGGTCTGTATCATTTATTCAGTAATTCTGGTTACTCCTGGCTCTGATGGGGTTGATGTCCCCTGGTCTGTTCCTGGGTGTGGCTTATTAGGTGCCCTCGTTATCGCTGCTATTTCTTTCTGTGAGCTATGGGGCTTGGGGTCAGTCTGTCTTCTGCCTTGCTGGGTGTAGCCCTTTTGTGTGGTGTCACCTGGTAATGCATTGTTATTGTTGCTTTATCTGTTCTTCTGTACCTGTCCTGTGATGTTCATGTGGTTATCCTTGTGGAGGGAGGATCTCAAGTCTGTGTGCAGCTCTGCCTGTGACCGCCATGCTTCCATTCTGCTTGTAGTCCAGGCACCTGCTTCTGTGTTGGTTCCCATTCGTCTTGTTGTCTGATTTATGTCCTGTGTTTGTTTGGGTTCCAGTCCTGTTGTCTGTGGTTTCCTGCAGGTAGGGGCCAAGTGTACTGGGACCTTCCTGGAGGTGCAACCAGTGAGCTCTCGGCCCAGTTCATCCCCGTAACCAGAGGCTCTGTGAAGAACGGGGCTCACTGGCTCTTCGCCCTCTGGGTTTTGCCTCTGGCCTGCCGATGCACTTGGTTCTGTGGTAGTGCTACCACTATTGCCTAACCTGCATCTGTTACTGTCATGTTCTTTTTATTACATGTGTAATAAATTACTCTGTTGGTCCCTGGTCTGTTTCTGCCTGTGCCATGCTTGCAAGACATCCCAGAGGTTTACCTTCGTCCTCCGGTACGTGACACATGTGCAGCAGCCATTTTAGAAAAATTGTGATTAGTTACCACTAGGAATAAGTGAACCCATGGAAGTTCGGGTTCGCCAGGTTTGGATGAACTTCAGGTCAAAGTCTCCCACATGCTGAGCACGATGACGCCATCACGCACATCGCAGGTCCTTTGGCAGGATGAATGAAGATAGAAGAGACTGCTGCTGTACGAGCAAGTGGATGAGAAGAGGTTTTTTTAACCCCTTAATGCCCAGCGCCGTAAATGTACGGAGCACTAATTGGGCGGGTGCAGGAGCTGATAGGGTCCGGCAGTCACTGATAGCTGGACCCCTGCTGTATGCGCTGGCATCGGTGAAAACACTGATGCCAGCGCGTTAACCCTTGATGTGCTGTGGTCAGCGCTGACTGCGGCACGTGCGATGTCCTTGCGGGGATTGGAGCTGCCATTGGGTCCCCAGGCTGCTGTGATGGGAACCCGATGGCAGGGAAGGCAGCCAGCCCCATGGATCTCACAGGCAGAAAGCTGTAAGTGCAATACAGTGTGTAATACACTTATAGCCAATACTTTACAATATAGAAGTATTGTAAAGCATTGTAAAGGGGATCAGACCCCCAAAAGTTGAAGCCCAGAGTGGGAAAAAAAATAAAATGAAAAAAGAAGTAAAAAAAAAAATAATACATTTTTCCACAAAGTTTAAAAGTTTCAAGTAAAAAAAAAGTGTCCTTTTGCCAAAATAAAAAGAAGAGAAAAAAAAAAGAAAAGTAGACATATTAGGTATTGCCACGTCCGTATCGACTGGCTCTATAAAAATATCACATGAACTAACCCCTCAGGTGAACAACGTCAAAACAAAAAAATTAAAAACTGTGCTAAAAAAACATTTTTTTTGTTACCTTACATCACTAAAAGTGCAACACCAAGCAATCAAAAAGGTGTATGCCCCCCAAAATAGTACCAATCTAACCATTACCTCATCCCACAAAAAAATGAGCCCCTACATAAGACAATCACCCAAAAAATAAACTATGGCTCTCAGACTATGGAGACACTAAAACATTTTTTTTTTAAAAAAATGCTTTTATTGTGTCAAATGTAAAAAAAATTATAATGTGGACATATTAGGTATCGCCACGTCCATAACAACCTGTTCTATAAAAATACCACATGACCTAAACCTTCAGGTGAACACTGTAAGAAATATAAAAATAAAAATGGTGTCACAAAAGAAATTTTTTGTCACCTTACACCACAAAAATTGTAATAGCAAGCGATCAAAAAGCCATATGCACCCCAAAATATTGCCAATCAAATCGTCAACTCATCCCGCAAAAATGACAATCGCCCAAAAAGTTAAAAAAAACTATGGCTCTCAGACTATCGTGACACTAAAACATGATTTTATTTTTTTTTGTTTCAAAAATGATATTGTTGTGTAAAACTTAAATTTAAAAAAGTATACATATTAGGTATTGCCTCGTTCGTAACGACCTGCTCTATAAAAATACCACATGACCAAACCCCTCAAGTGAACACTGTCCAAAAAAAAATTAAAACCGTCACCTCATCCCGCAAAAAATTATCCCCTACCTAAAACAATAGGGCAAAAAATAAAACAACTATGGCTCTCAGAATATGGAGACACAAAAAAATGATTTTTCTTTTTTTGTTTAAAAAATTCTGTTTTTGTGTAAAACTTAAATAAATAAAAAAAGTATACATTTTAGGTATTGCCGTGTCCGTAAGAACCTGCTGTATAAAAATATCACATGAACTAACCCCTCAGATGAACACCGTAAAAAAAAAAAGAAACGGTGTAAAAATAGCCATTTTTTGTCACCTTACATCGCAAAAAGTGTAATACCAAGCGATGAAAGTCATACACACCAGAAAATCATACCAATTAAACCGTCATCTCATCGCACAAAAAATGAGCCCCTACCTAAGACAATCGCACAAAAACTAAAAAAACTATGGCTCTCAGACTATGGAGAAACTAAAACATTATTTTTTTTTGTTTCAAAAACTTACATAAATAAAAAAAGTAGACATATTAGGTATCGCCGCGTCCGCAAGAACATGCTGTATAAAAAAATCACATGACCTAACCCCTCATGTGGACACCGTAATTTTTTTTTAAATGAAATGTGTCAAAAAAGGCATTTTTTGTCACCTTACAGCACAAAAAGTGCAATACCAAGCGATCAAAAATTCATATGCACCCCAAAATAGTATCAATCAAACCGTCATCTCATACCACAAAAAATGAGACCCTAACTAAGACAATCGCCCAAAAATTAAAAAAACTATAGATCTCAGAATATGCAGATACATGTAAAACTGAAACAAACAACCAAAAAAAGTATACATATTTGGTATAGTTGCGTCAGTAACAACCTGCTCTATAAAAATACCACATGATCTAACCTATCAGATGAATATTGTTAATAACACAAAATAAAAGAGGTGCCAAAACAGCTATTTTTTGTTACCTTGCCTCACAAAAAGTGTAAACAACCAAATTCATATTGATCCTAAAATAGTACCAACAAAACTGTCACCTTATCCCGTAGTTATCAAAATGCAGCCATTTTTTTGAAGTTTCTAATCTAGGGCTGCATCAGGGTATCTTCAAATGTGACATGACAACTTTAAGGCTGGGATCACACTTGAGCGTATTTGATATGCGCGTTTAACGCGCGTTCTTGTCGCGCGTTTTTGTGCGCGTTTTTGTCCATAGTCAACGCGCGTATTACGCGCGTTTGTGTGATTGACAGCAGTGTCCTATGGCCGCAAATGCGCGACAAAACGCCCCAAAGAAGCTCAAGAACTTTTTTGAGCGTAGGGCGTTTTGTCAGCTCGTTCAAACGCGCTTTAAAACGCTCAAGTGAGAACCAGGGCCATAGGGAAGCATTAGTTTTCATGTGTTGAGCGTTTTACAGCGCGTTTGAACGCGCTGTAAAACGCTCAAGTGTGAACCCAGCCTAAATGATCCCATTGAAATCTGCCTTTCAAAAACCATACGTTCCTTTTCTTTCTGCGCCCTGCCGTGTGCCTGTACAGCAGCTTACAACCACATATGGGGTGTTTCTGTAAACTACAGAATCAGGGCAATAAATATTTAGTTTTGTTTGGCTGTTAAACCTTGCTTTGTTAGCGGGAAAAAATTTATCAAAATGGAAAATCTGCCAAAAAAATGTGAAATTCTGAAATTTCATCTCCATTTTCCATTAATTCTTGTGGAACACCTAAATGTTTAACAAAGTTTGCAAAATCAGTTTTGAATACCTTGAGGGGTGTATTTTTTAAAATGGAGTAATTTTTTTCTGTGGCTTCTACTATGTAAGCCTTACAAAGTGACTTCATACTTGAACTGGTCCTTAAAAAGTGGGTTTTCAAATTTCAAGATTTGCTTCTAAGCTTTGTAACGTCCCCAAAAAATAAAATGACATTCACAAAATGATACAAACATGAAGTAAACATATGGGGAATGTAAAGTAATAACTATTTTTGGAGTTATTACTATCTATTATAAATGTAGAGAAATTTAAATCAATTTTACCACTGTTAAAGTTCAATATGTGACGAGTAGTGTTGAGCGAACTTGTGTTTTAAGTTCGGCGTCTAAAGTTCGGGTTCGGGTTATTGAAGTATCCCGTTATGGATTCCGCTACCATGGACCATAATGGAATTTAGAATCCATAACAGGATACTTCGATAACCCGAACTTTAGACACCGAACTTAAAACACAAGTTCACTCAACACTAGTGATGAGAAAACAATCTCAGAATGGCTTAGATAAGTAAAAGCTTTTTAAAGTTATTACCACATAAAGTGACACATGTCAGAAATGTAAAAAATTGCCTGGTCCTTAAGTTGAAAAATACCAGGGTCCTGAAAGGGTTAACCCATAAATGGCCATATTGTTTTGCCTTCTGTCTTAAGAATGCTATTTTCCGATATAACCATGTTATAACGGAAAATAATAAAATCACCTGAATACCGAACCCTGACTTTAGTGAAAAAGTCTGAGTTCAGGTCTGGGTACTCTAACTTGAACTTTGCAGTTCGTGTTCACTCATTCCTAGTTACCACGAAGCGAGTGTAAATTTGACTTCGGGACATATCAAATTTTTCCACTTCGTCAACTTCAATTCTCTCATCTCTATTCCTAACATACACACAGAACACGGATGCCTGGACTTGCTGCTGGTGTGCTGGAACTGCAACAGGCACAGGGCGAATGGAGCGGCTCCCATGTCCACCTATGAGAGTGGGGGAGTGGTGGACATGGATATCAGCATAACAACTAGATTGAACCATATTAAGTTGTTTCTTTTTAGACCCTTACTATGTCATTATACTAAAAAGTGCATTGACTATAAACTTAGACATTTCCCATATATCATATAAAAATAAACAATAAAAAGGAATTGCAGCATTGCTGTTTCCAAAACAATCAAATTATTGTTATTTATCATGCACAGTGAACAGCATAAAGCAGGGGTGGCCAACCCGTAGCTCACGAGCTGTATTTGGCTCCTCGCACCTTTATTTGCAGCTTGCAGGGGAGCGGTCCGGCCAGCTCTTACTCTCCTCTCTGCAGTGCTCTGTCTATATGCAGCTCGCAGGGGAGCGGGCCAGCTATTCTACTTTGCGCTCCTCTCAGCAGCACTCTCCACTATGTCCTGACGCACACAGCGTTAGGACATAGTTTATATGTAGAGGCCTGCGCTCTGACCTGACGCTGTGCATGTCAGGTCACTGTGGAGAGGGTGCCTCAGCAGAGGTAAGATAAGCCTCCTACAGTTTTTTATTACAGTACTGATCATGGGGGTCTTATCTGACATGGGGGTAGTATGAGCTCAGATAAGACCTCCAAATCCTCATCAGACCCACAAAATAAGCCCCCCAGTGCTCACATAAAACACCAAAAATCAGACACCCCATGCTAACATCTCTCACATACCCCCTATGTCAAATCAACCCCCCACACATGATCTCAGAATAGGGTTGGGGGAGGTCATTCGAACATGAGGGTGTCATTTGAGCATGAGAGTGTCATCTGAGCATGAGGGTGTCATCTGAGCATATGGGCAGTCGTCTAAGCATGGGGTGTCATCTGAGCATGATGGTGTCATCTGAGCATGTGGGCGGTTATATGAGCATGGGGTGTCATCTGAGCATGGGGTGTCATCTGAGCATGAGGTGGTCATCTGTTCATGGGGCGGTCATCCGAGCATGAGGGTGTCATCTGTGCATGGGGCGGTGATCTGTGCATGGGGCGGTGATCTGTGCATGGGGCGGTGATCTGTGCATGGGGCGGTGATCTTTGCATGGGGCGGTGATCTGAGCAGGGGCGGTGATCTGTGCATGGGGCGGTCATCTGAGCATAAGGTGGTCATCTGAGCATGGGCGGTGATCTGAGCAGGGGCGGTGATCTGAGCATGGGGGGCGGTGATCTGTGCATGGGGCGGTGATCTGTGCATGGGGCGGTGATCTGTGCATGGGGCGGTGATCTGAGCATGGGGCGGTGATCTGAGCATGGGCGGTGATCTGAGCATGGGCGGTGATCTGAGCATGGGGGGCGGTGATCTGTGCATGGGGTGGTCATTTGAGCATGCGGCGGTCATCTGAGCATGGGGGGTGGTCATCTGTGCATGGGGTGGTCATTTGAGCATGGGGCGGTGATCTGAGCATGGGCAGTGATCTGAGCATGGGCGGTGATCTGAGCATGGGGTGTCATCTGAGCATGGGGCGTCATCTGATCATGAGGTGGTCATCTGTGCATGGGGCGGTCATCCGAGCATGAGGGTGTCATCTGTACATGGGGCGGTGATCTGTGCATGGGGCGGTGATCTGTGCATGGGGCGGTGATCTAAGCAGGGGCGGTGATCTGAGCATGGGGCGGTGATCTGTGCATGAGGCGGTCATCTGAGCATGGGGTGGTCATCTGAGCATGGGCGGTGATCTGAGCATGGGGGCGGTGATCTGAGCATGGGGGGCGGTGATCTGTGCATGGGGCGGTCATCTGAGCAGGGGCGGTGATCTGTGCATGGGGCGGTGGTCTGTGCATGGGGCGGTGATCTGTGCATGGGGCGGTGATCTGTGCATGGGGCGGTCATCTGAGCATGGGGCGGTGATCTGAGCATGGGCGGTGATCTGAGCATGGGAGGCGGTGATCTGAGCATGGGAGGCGGTGATCTGAGCATGGGAGGCGGTGATCTGAGCATGGGGGGTGGTGATCTGTGCATGGGGTGGTCATTTGAGCATGTGGCGGTGATCTGTGCATGGGGCGGTGATCTGTGCATGGGGCGGTCATCCGAGCATGAGGGTGTCATCTGAGCATGGGGCGGTGATCTGTGCATGGGGCAGGGATCTGTGCATGGGGCGATGATCTGTGCATGGGGCGGTGATCTGAGCAGGGGCGGTGATCTGTGCATGGGGCGGTGATCTGTGCATGGGGCAGTGATCTGAGCATGGGGTGGTCATCTGAGCATGGGCGGTGATCTGAGCATGGGTGGCGGTGATCTGAGCATGGGGGGCGGTGATCTGTGCATGGGGGGCGGTGATCTGTGCATGGGGCGGTGATCTGAGCAGGGGCGGTGATCTGTGCATGGGGCGGTGATCTGTGCATGGGGCGATGATCTGTGCATGGGGCGGTGATCTGAGCATGGGCGGTGATCTGAGCATGGGCGGTGATCTGAGCATGGGGGGCGGTGATCTGAGCATGGGGGGGCGGTGATCTGTGCATGGGGTGGTCATTTGAGCATGCGGCGGTGATCTGAGTATGGGCGGTCATCTGAGCATGGGAGGCGGTCATCTGTGCATGGGGTGGTCATTTGAGCATGGGGCGGTGATCTGAGCATGGGCGGTGATCTGAGCATGGGCGGTGATCTGAGCATTGGTCTTCATCTGAGCATGGGGCGGTCATCTGAGAAATCTTGAAACACATTGTGAAAAACAAAGATTGCCAGAAGTCTCACTAAAGCTGTCTACATTACAGGTAGGAAAGGTGGTTTAAATACACTTTTAAATGTTTGAAAACTCAATTGCAGTAATACTGTTGTGTGCACGCATATTTGTGTAAATGTATAGCTTGTGGCTCCTGGCAGTCATACGTTCTGGCTCTTTGTGTCTGTAAGGGTGGCATAAAGGGAAAAAAATAGCCGAATGATCAAAATGCTGTGGGTACCCAAAAATTGTACCATAGTACCAATAGTGGCTTAAAAAAATTTAAGTAGTATAGTGGGCAGCAGAGGAGGAGAATAGGAGTGATAGTAGTAAGAAAGTCTACTGTACTCACTCTATCGCTCACATCTAAAACACCGGTCTTAATAAATGAGCCCTTTTGTTTCTATACTTTTTTATTTTTATATTTTGTTTGTTTTGCACATTCAAAACACTTTATAAATCATTTGTTTTTGTGTCTGCATATTCTGAGAGCTCTTTTTTTGTTTTCCATCAACAGAGCTTTGATAGGTTTTTTTTAAGTGGCAAGTTGACAATTTTGATATTTTAACACTTTTCACTACGTGAGGTAAATAACATGATAATTTTGTAGTTTGGGTTGTTGTGCATGTGATCATACCATTTAGGTTTACTTTTTATGACATTACTTACTGAGGAAGATCATTTTGGTGTTTCCCATTTTTAAATTTAATTATTATTTCTTTATTTTCATTCTTTCCAATCCCATGTCTATAGTACACTGCACTACTTGTAGTGTATTATGCCTGTTAGTGTTATATTGACAGGCATCCTCATAGGATTATATACATTGTTTTACACTGTTGTGCACCAATTGCCATAGCAACCATTGCAAGCCGCCATTGGTTGCTGTGGCATACCAGCTGGAGCCCCAGCAACTTAGCTGCCGCTATCATTATTGATTATGGCATCTAAGAGGTTAAACTGCTGGCATTGGAGTAGCACTAACAGCACCCTTGAGATCACTATAAGGGGAAATGAACATTACAGTGGGGGAATCAGCAACCTACTGAGATGTAACCTTTCATCATAGGTCAGTTAGGGGTTTAAAAAAGTATGAAAATATACAGTATTATGGTAAATATGGTAAGTGCACCAAAATTTGTGAATATTGGTCAAAAAATTAAATGGATGTAGGTAGGTGGCTAGTAAATTAACAATTAAAATCTTTTTAGAAAGTTAATCATTTAAAAAATTGTAAAAAAAAAATCCATACATTTGGTCATAACTGTACAGAACAGGACCAATCTATTACAGATGTTGTACCTGCGTTTTCCCTGCATATCCCCTTATCATGTTCTTTCCCACCACTGTCCAAAAACACAAAGTCCAGGGTTTACACCATCAGATTCATCCCCTGTCATGTGTTTATGTGATGCAACCATCTGAATACACCGGGTGTACACAGATCTCTTAGGGTCCCATAGCAAAACTTAGTATGGGACCCTCAGCACCAATTTACTAATTGCTTGTATCAAACACTCCCAGACAGCTAGGAACAAAGGGCAATACACCACATTTCTGACAAATTTACTATATATTTTCTTAAGCAGAAAAAAATTGAATTAAAAAAATTGTAAAAAAAAGTCACCCTTGACCCATCCTACTTTTAAGTCACGAAAAGTGGAATTTGTGCTTCAAAAAATTGGCACTCATTCGAAACATAATATTTCTCAATGTTTTTACACCAGGCAACTGGTATAAATACTCTGATAAATCTTCAGCTTTACTTCACATATTACAAGGTGGCCTGCCTGCATGGAAGTTTGTTATATTGTATGCAACAGAAGCTGTAATCACCTCTTTGCACTGAGCTGCCCTTAGTGACGGCTGCATGAAAAAAATATATATTTCCATATTGGCAACAGAAGAAGATGTTCAACCCCTCCTCCCCCCGCCCAGGCCCTATAGCAGTCACCTGGTCTGCTTCTATTGAAGGTACCTACATCACTGACTTTAACCCTGGACTACACTGAGCCAGGGCCAATTGTGTCCTAAGTGGATTGTTTGGGCAGTGACTGAAATTACCATATGTAAAACTGACAACTGTAACTGTACGTTCTGGAAAAAGCATTACAGCTACAAAACAAGTCTTAAAAATTACAAATCCATAAAGTAGAAAAAAAAGTACTCATTGTTATGTTTTATAGCCCCTAGGACTGTAGCATCCAGGACTGTGACTTCACGCATCATTGTGTGGACAGTATTCAGTAACTTCGCCACCCTGGTCCTGACTATTGTAGGATTGCATCGCTACCTTAAGAAAAACATGGAGAACAGCCAGTCTGGTAATTTTTTCCCCTTTATTATTTATAGCTAATATTGTTTTCTATGTTAACTATATGTGTCAAAGTAAGTTATTCTTAATATTTTTAATAATATTTCATATTTGGAAATGTTGTGAAAACAAAAAAACAGACAAACAAAACCTTGAAGTGTAACTGTCATTCTTTTTGAAATTTTTGGAACGTATATGGCCAGTGATACCAACCATTTTTGTAAATTACTGAAAGTGTACATTTCGATTAAAAAATAGCTCTAAAGTGGCCCATTTTGAGCCTTAGCAATGCTCCTCTGTCTTCTGTTTATATAACACAGTCAGTGTTGAGCAGGTCTCCACAGTTATGTAAACAGAAGACAGAGGAGCATTGCTAAGGCTCAAAATGGGCCACTTTAGAGCAATTTTTCTAATAGAAAAGTACAATTTCAGTAAATAAAGTATATTACAAAAATGGTCAGTATCACTGCCCCTACACATTACAAAAATAAAAAAAAGAATGACAGTTACACTTCAAAAATATAAATTTAAAAGTGTTGTCATGTGGTGCCAAGGCTGGGCGAGGGATATGGGTACCCCCTACTGACCGCTCATCCAAATCAGTAAAATGGTAATGCTCTCCGAAACTCTCCAGACTGGAAAAGGAGAGTTGTAGACTTCATGTCAAAAGAAAGGCCGTCTTGTTTAGTGAACTAAGTCTTGTGACC
This sequence comes from Bufo bufo, assembly GCF_905171765.1. NCBI lineage: Eukaryota > Metazoa > Chordata > Amphibia > Anura > Bufonidae > Bufo > Bufo bufo. The sequence continues at coordinate 17,521,149 of NC_053389.1, forward strand.
GGAGTTATGATCTACAGATACAAACAGCACAAGTACATAAAATATAATACAAACTGAAATTAACTGTACAAATGAAACATAAAGGGGTTATTTGGGTTGTGCTACGATTCCATACAGAAGCCACCTGCGGGATCACATGGCATACATTGTGCACGTGATCCTAGCCTGGGGTTAGAACCCACAGCCCATGCACGAGTCTGAATCTCTCGCCACTAAGCTATGTGCTGAAGGTTCTAACGCCAGACTCGGATCATGTGCCCAATGTAAGGAACATTAAAGAGGTTTTCTGTGTTCAGAGCTGAACCCGGACACACCCTTATTTTCACCCAGGCAGCTTCCCTGATGTTGGCATCGGAGATTCTCATGCTTCGATGAGCTCCCTTGCCCTGCGCTAGATCGCGCAGGGCACGGGCTCTTTTGTTTATCATAACACACTGCCGGGCGGAAGCTTGCGCCCAGCAGTGTGTTCAATGACATCACCAGCTCTGATGGGCGGGCTTTAGCGCTGCCCTAGCCGTTTAACTGGTTAGGGCAGCACTAAAGCCCGCCCATTATTGCTGGTGATGTCACCAGGCTTCCTGACAGCACCATGGATAGCCCGGTATGTCACTGGAACTCTCAAATGCCCTTGCCCTGCGCCATTAAGCGCAGGGCAAAGGAGAGAAATGGAGCATGAACTGCTCCGATACTCTTGTCAGGGGGGCTGCCTGAGTGAAAATGGAGGCATGTCCGGGTTCAGCTCTGAACCTGGACAACCCCTTTAACCTGGAAGTGGCCGCTGCACGGGATCATAGTGCAAACCGGATAACCCCTCTAAACCCTGATTATTGTGGCCTGGAATATTACTGAGGGGTATCCTGTTTACTGTTACTAAAATAATGGTCATGAGTAGGCTTGAGTGAATGGCGCTTTGGATCATAGTTGAAGTTGAATTGTTAAAATACTGTTTCCGTACAGCATTAAAATGTATGCGCTCCGTGTAGCCAAATTTTATCTCGTCCTACGTTGCTTGAGACTTCAGTGAATAACTACGGTATTCCTATCTGTATATTTAAAAGATTTTAAGATAGGAATCTGAAATGGGTTTGGGTACTGGTGGGCTGCTTGGTACCAAAGCCAAGTATGATTTCCTATTTTTAAATATTTTTAAATACACAGATAGGAATACCGAAGTCATTTACTGAATCTCTTATTTATCACTCTTTTTCCAGAAAAATTCCCCCAAATAATAAATCCAAGTAAAAAAAAAAAATCTGGTTGAATTCTGATTCTGAAGAATTGATCTGCTCAATGTTTGTTTTGCAGCGTAAAATTCTTCTTTTTTTTTTTCTTATTTACCGTATTCTCTTAACTTATTTTAACCACCTCCGGACCGCCGAACGCAGCGACGCGTCCTGGAGGTGGTTGATTCATTCCGCCTGGACGCGCCGGCGCGTCCTCTCGCGAGACGCGAGATTTCCTGTGAACGCGCGCACACAGGCGCGCGCGTTCACAGGATCGGAAGGTAAGCGAGTGGATCTCCAGCCTGCCAGCGGCGATCGTTCGCTGGCAGGCTGGAGATGTGATTTTTTTAACCCCTAACAGGTATATTAGACGCTGTTTTGATAACAGCGTCTAATATACCTGCTACCTGGTCCTCTGGTGGTCCCTTTTGTTTGGATCGACCACCAGAGGACACAGATAGCTCAGCAATATGTAGCACCAAGCACCACACTACACTACACCCCCCCTGTCACTTATTAACCCCTTATTAGCCCCTGATCACCCCTGATCACCCCATATAGACTCCCTGATTACCCCCCTGTCATTGATTACCCCCCTGTCATTGATCACCCCCCTGTAAAGCTCCATTCAGACGTCCGCATGATTTTTACAGATCCACTGATAGATGGATCGTATCCGCAAAACACATACGGACGTCTGAATGGAGCCTTACAGGGCGTGATAAATGACTGTGGTGATCACCCCATATAGACTCCCTGATCACCCCCCTGTCATTGATTACCCCCCTGTAAAGCTCCATTCAGACGTCCGCATGATTTTTACGGATCCACTGATAGATGGATCGGATCCGCAAAACGCATACGGACGTTTGAATGGAGCCTTACAGGGGCGTGATCAATGACGGTGGTGATCACCCCATATAGACTCCCTGATCACCCCCCTGTCATTGATTACCCCCCTGTCATTGATCACCCCCCTGTAAAGCTCCATTCAGACGTCCGCATGATTTTTACGGATCCACTGATAGATGGATCGGATCCGCAAAACGCATACGGACGTCTGAATGGAGCCTTACAGGGGCGTGATCAATGACTGTGGTGATCACCCCATATAGACTCCCTGATAACCCCCCTGTCATTGATTACCCCCCTGTCATTGATCACCCCCCTGTAAAGCTCCATTCAGACGTCCGCATTATTTTTACGGATCCACTGATAGATGGATCGGATCCGCAAAACGCATACGGACGTCTGAATGGAGCCTTACAGGGGCGTGATCAATGACTGTGGTGATCACCCCATATAGACTCCCTGATCACCCCCCTGTCATTGATTACCCCCCTGTCATTGATCACCCCCCTGTAAAGCTCCATTCAGACGTCCGCATGATTTTTACGGATCCACTGATAGATGGATCGGATCCGCAAAACGCATACGGACGTCTGAATGGAGCCTTACAGGGGCGTGATCAATGACTGTGGTGATCACCCCATATAGACTCCCTGATCACCCCCCTGTCATTGATTACCCCCCTGTCATTGATCACCCCCCTGTAAAGCTCCATTCAGACGTCCGCATGATTTTTACGGATCCACTGATAGATGGATCGGATCCGCAAAACGCATACGGACGTCTGAATGGAGCCTTACAGGGGCGTGATCAATGACTGTGGTGATCACCCCATATAGACTCCCTGATCACCCCCCTGTCATTGATTACCCCCCTGTCATTGATCACCCCCCTGTAAAGCTCCATTCAGACGTCCGCATGATTTTTACGGATCCACTGATAGATGGATCGGATCCGCAAAACACATACAGGCGTCTGAATGGAGCCTTACAGGGGGGGTGATCACCCAATATAGACTCCCTGATTACCCCCCTGTCATTGATCACCCCCCTGTCATTGATCACCCCCCTGTCATTGATCACCCCCCTGTAAGGCTGCATTCAGATGTCCGTATGATTTTTACGGATCCACGGATACATGGATCGGATCCGCAAAACACATACGGACATCTGAATGGAGCCTTATAGGGGGGTGATCAATGACAGGGGGGTGATCACCCCATATAGACTCCCTGATCACCCCTCTGTCATTGATCACCCCCCTGTCATTGATCACCCCCCTGTAAGGCTCCATTCAGACATTTTTTTGGCCCAAGTTAGCGGAAATTATTATTATTTTTCTTAAAAAGTCTCATATTCCACTAACTTGTGTCAAAAAATAAAATCTCACATGAACTCACCATACCCCTCACGGAATCCAAATGCGTAAAATTTTTTAGACATTTATATTCCAGACTTCTTCTCACGCTTTAGGGCCCCTAGAATGCCAGGGCAGTATAAATACCCCACATGTGACCCCATTTCGGAAAGAAGACACCCCCAGGTATTCCGTGAGGGGCATATTGAGTCCATGAAAGATTGAAATTTTTGTCCCAAGTTAGCGGAAAGTGAGACTTTGTGAGAAAAAAATAAATAAAATCAATTTCCGCTAACTTGTGCCAAAAAAAAAAAAATTCTATGAACTCGCCATGCCCCTCATTGAATACCTTGGGGTGTCTTCTTTCCAAAATGGGGTCACATGTGGGGAATTTATACTGCCCTGGCATTCTAGGGGCCCTAAAGCGTGAGAAGAAGTCTGGGATCCAAATGTCTAAAAATGCCCTCATAAAAGGAATGTGGGCCCCTTTGCGCATCTAGGCTGCAAAAAAGTGTCACACATGTGGTATCGCCGTACTCAGGAGAAGTTGGGCAATGTGTTTTGGGGTGTCATTTTACATATACCCATGCTGGGTGAGATAAATATCTTGGTCAAATGCCAACTTTGTATAAAAAATGGGAAAAGTTGTCTTTTGCCGAGATATTTCTCTCACCCAGCATGAGTATATGTAAAAAGACACCCCAAAACACATTGCCCAACTTCTCCGGAATACGGCGATACCACATGTGTGACACTTTTTTGCAGCCTAGGTGGGCAAAGGGGCCCACATTCCAAAGAGCACCTTTAGGATTTCACAGGTCATTTACCTACTTACCACACATTAGGGACCCTGGAAAATGCCAGGGCAGTATAACTACCCCACAAGTGACCCCATTTTGGAAAGAAGACACCCCAAGGTATTCCGTGAGGGGCATGGCGAGTTCCTAGAATTTTATATTTTTTGTCACAAGTTTTTTTCCCTTACAAAGTCTCATATTCCACTAACTTGTGACAAAAAATAAAAACTTCCATGAACTCACTATGCCCATCACGAAATACCTTAGGGTGTCTTCTTTCCAAAATGGGGTCACTTGTGGGGTAGTTATACTGCCCTGGCATTTTAGGGGCCGAATGCGTGAGAAGTGGTTTGAAATCAAAATCTGTAAAAAATGGCCGGTGAAATCCGAAAGGTGCTCTTTGGAATGTGGGCCCCTTTGCCCACCTAGGCTGCAAAAAAGTGTCACACATGTGGTATCGCTGTACTCAGGAGAAGTTGGGCAATGTGTTTTGGGGTGTCATTTTACATATACTCATGCTGGGTGAGAGAAATATCTTGGCAAAAGACAACTTTTCCCATTTTTTTATACAAAGTTGGCATTTTACCAATATATTTATCTCACCCAGCATGGGTATATGTAAAATGACACCCCAAAACACATTGCCCAACTTCTCCTGAGTACGGAGATACCACATGTGTGACACTTTTTTGCAGCCTAGGTGGGCAAAGGGGCCCACATTCCAAAGAGCACCTTTCGGATTTCACAGGTCATTTACCTACTTACCACACATTAGGGCCCCTGGAAAATGCCAGGGCAGTATAACTACCCCACAAGTGACCCCATTTTGGAAAGAAGACACCCCATGGTATTCCGTGAGGGGCATGGTGAGTTCCTAGAATTTTATATTTTTTGTCACAAGTTAGCGGAAAATTATGATATTTTTTATTTTATTTTTTTTCCTTACAAAGTCTCATATTCCACTAACTTGTGACAAAAAATAAAAACTTCCATGAACTCACTATGCCAATCACGAAATACCTTGGGGTGTCTTCTTTCCAAAATGGGGTCACTTGTGGGGTAGTTATACTGCCCTGGCATTCTAGGGGCCCAAATGTGTGGTAAGAAGTTCGAAATCAAAATGTGTAAAAAATGACCTGTGAAATCCTAAAGGTGCTCTTTGGAATATGGGCCCCTTTGCCCACCTAGGCTGCAAAAAAGTGTCACACATGTGGTATCTCCGTACTCAGGAGAAGTTGGGGAATGTGTTTTGGGGTGTCATTTTACATATACCCATGCTGGGTGAGAGAAATATCTTGGCAAAAGACAACTTTTCCCATTTTTTTATACAAAGTTGGCATTTGACCAAGATATTTATCTCACCCAGCATGGGTATATGTAAAATGACACCCCAAAACACATTCCCCAACTTCTCCTGAGTACGGCGATACCACATGTGTGGCACTTTTTTGCAGCCTAGGTGGGCAAAGGGGCCCACATTCCAAAGAGCACCTTTCGGATTTCACCGGTCATTTTTTACACATTTTGATTTCAAACTACTTACCACAAATTTGGGCCCCTAGAATCCCAGGGCAGTATAACTACCCCACAAGTGACCCCATTTTGGAAAGAAGACACCCCAAGGTATTCGCTGATGGGCATAGTGAGTTCATAGAAGTTTTTATTTTTTGTCACAAGTTAGTGGAATATGAGACTTTGTAAGAAAAAAAAAAATCATCATTTTCCACTAACTTGTGACAAAAAATAAAAAGTTCTATGAACTCACTATGCCCATCAGCGAATACCTTAGGGTGTCTACTTTCCGAAATGGGGTCATTTGTGGGGTGTTTGTACTGTCTGGGCATTGTAGAACCTCAGGAAACATGACAGGTGCTCAGAAAGTCAGAGCTTCTTCAAAAAGCGGAAATTCACATTTTTGTACCATAGTTTGTAAACGCTATAACTTTTACCCAAACCATTTTTTTTTTACCCAAACATTTTTTTTTTATCAAGGACATGTAGAACAATAAATTTAGAGAAAAATGTATATATGGATGTCGTTTTTTTTGCAAAATTTTACAACTGAAAGTGAAAAATGTCATTTTTTTGCAAAAAAATCGTTACATTTCGATTAATAACAAAAAAAGTAAAAATGTCAGCAGCAATGAAATACCACCAAATGAAAGCTCTATTAGTGAGAAGAAAAGGAGGTAAAATTCATTTGGGTGGTAAGTTGCATGACCGAGCAATAAACGGTGAAAGTAGGGTAGGTCAGAAGTGTAAAAAGTGGCCTGGTCTTTAAGGGTGTTTAAGCTATAGGGGCTGAGGTGGTTAAATACCTTCTGCGCTTAGAACTACATACTGTACAGTGTTGGCCAAGCATCCAAATCACAGTGCCAAATCAGTTCCACCAAACACAAAAAATATCAAGTGCCCATGTTACACTGTCCTCCCGTCCATACCTATTCTTTAGGCTATAAAATATGCTGTGCTTCTCTAGCATTACCCATCACATGCTGGAGTAATAGTGACAATTATCACTTGAGAAGAATATTTAAGAGATTCTCGACACATAGAGGTTTCCATCAGAATAGACTCTTGCTTTATGTTAGTTTTATAAGCTCCTGCAGAGGGTTGCATCGTCCAGGGGGCAGCACTGAAATAGGTATTTGCATTAATTTTGGCTTTTTTTATTTTTATTAAAAATAACAGGAATTTTGCTAAGAAATCCTTAAAACTCTAAATATGATCAAATCATTGGTGTTGTATAACAACTTAGACATTGATCATATATTCCTAGGATATCCCACCAATATCAAATGGGTACCCTAGCTCCAGAACAGGACCATCCACCCTTGCATGTCCACTCTATTCATCAATACGGGAGCTCTGAAAATAGTCAAGCGATGGCCTGGCTGTCACTTAGCAATAAATATAGAGGTGGCCACGGTTGCGTGATACACTCTTCCTTCACAGCTATAGATCACTTAAAAAACAGCCGAGCATACCTGCGATACCATAGCGATGAATGGAGAACATGCTGAGCATGCACAGTGTGCTCAACTTCACTTTGGGGGCTCCGTTCTCTGGGTAGGTGTAGATGTCAGATGTGGAAGTCGCACCTATCTGACATTGATTGCTATCAATGTCCCCGATGGGCCAACCCTTTTAAGCCAAGCCCCCATAACAACACCCCCTTTTTACCCGTGTAAACTTGGCCAGTATTTTTTGTTGGGATAGGTGGCCACCCCACTGCCTTAGGTTCTCCCTCTGTGACGCTACACTGACCTAGGGTGACATGGTAATGTCAGAACAGTGTCTGTTGCCACAGGGTTTGCCCCAGCTTGGGCTTGGCGGGCTGGAAAAAAAGACGTTGAAGAGCGGAGGAGACACAAAGTACACTACTGTAATTACTACACTGCATTTACTGTAAGCAGAGAATAACTCTATAGCCTCTGACCAGTGGAAGCCTCTATACTAGACTGTGGACTGACAGGTGGCAGTTACATGTGGATTTTGCTTCACATTTGCCATGAATTTCACCCTTTCCCTTTCAAAGGATAAAATCCATGCCAGAAATCTGCAGCTTAAACTGACATCCTGCAGCTTAATTTTCACAAGTAACAAAAAATATACAGAGGTGAATAAAAAAAAATGATTAATAGAACAATATCAAACATATTATTATAAAATATACTCAATATATTTAACCAAATGCTTACATTGCTTTTAGGAAATGGACATCCCCACGGAGTCCCGGGAGCACAATCCAGTTATGAGGTAATAATAATTAGTGTTGAGCGCGAATATTCGAACAGCGAATATTAATCGCGAATATCGCAACTTCGCTAATTCTCAAATATTACGAATATAGTGCTATATATTCACTATATCGAATATTTGTCATTTTTTAACATCTGAAAACATGATTCCTCCCTGCTTCTTTCTTGTGGGTCAATGAGTCATTGGCCCACAAGCAACTTAAGCAGGAAGGAATCATGTTTTCATCTGGAAAATAAAATTACGAATATTCTAAAAAACAAATATATAACAATATAGGGAATATATTCGTTATTTAGAATATTCACTTTTTTTTTTTCAATCTGTACGGTTGTTCGCATACTCCTCCTCGATAAGCGTCCCCGTCACCATAGGAATGCCTGTGGGTTAGAAAATACCATTGGATCTGAGTTTTCCCTGAGATCGTGAAAACTCAGATCCGATGGTATATTCTAACCCACAGGCGTTCCCATGGTGACGGGGACACTTGTCGGGAAGGAGTATGCGAACAACCGTACAGATTGGAAAAAAAAAGATGAATATTCTAAATAATGAATATATTCGCTATATTGCTACAACTTCGTTTTTTAGAATATTCGTCATATTCATCATATTCGTCATATTTTACTACACAAAGTTATAGCAATATAGCGAATATTCGTGAAATTCACATATAGACTAAAATTTCGCTAATATAGTGCTATAGTATTTTTTTTAATAGCGTAAATTTTTTCCATATCTGAACTTCAGAAGAGACAAAAAAAATTTGACTATAAAAAAAATATACTATAGCACTATATTAGCTAAATTGCAGTCTATATGTGTATTCTACGAATATTTGCTATATTGCTATAACTTTGTTTTTTAGAATATTCATATCTTCTTACGAATATGGCTAAAATAAGTGTTTAAGAGCTGTTAGTAGTTCAGTGATAAGTGCTATACATCGCTATCAGATAATACAAAAGTTTGACACTAAGGCCTCTTGAACACGACCGTAGGTATTTTGCGGTCCTCAAAAAAACGGATCCACAAAAAATACAGATGACGTCCGTGTGCATTCCGTATTTTGTGGAACGGAACATCTGACCCATATTAGAACAGTATTATCCTTGTCCGCAATGCGGACAATAATAGGACATGTTCTATTTTTTTGTAGAACGGACATACGGAAACGGAAAGCACACGGGGTACCTTCCGTTTTTTTGCTTCCGCTTACAGTCCGCAAAAAAAATGGAATGGTCACGGAAAGAAAATACGTTCGTGTGAATGAGGCCTAACAGCTAGGCTAAAACTTAACCTTTTATGACAAAAACTGCTGAAAATTTTTAATAAAGACTGATTGAAAAATATATATTTTTAGCCCAAAGACTCCAAAGATTGCCCCCTCCCCCCATGCTTTCAAAGCCTTTAAAATTGATGAAGTAAGAGTTTAATTGTATTTCTTAACATTTCTTTCTAAAGGAACTAACAGAACAGACGGACGAAGCATACGAAATCATGAAAACACCGCAGTGTGGAAAACTATCAAGTTGTAAATGCTTTTAAATCATGTAAAGCAATCTGGGATAAAATAATGGTTTTGGATCCAGTAAGGCAGCCTTTTTCTAAATTTGCCTTACTTTTTATTTTAAAACATTTAGGCTGAGTTCACACGGGCGTTGCGGGAAAAGGTGCGGGTGCGTTGCGGGCTTGGGATCGGTGTTCTGTAGATTGTATTATTTTCCCTTATAACATGGTTATAAGGGAAAATAATAGCATTCTGAATACAGAATGCATAGTACAATAGCGCTGGAGGGGTTAAAAAAATAATAAAATAAATTTAACTCACCTTAATCCACTTGCTCGCGCAGCCCGGCATCTCTTCTGTCTTCTTTTTTGCTGTGTGCAGGAAAAGGACCTGTGGTGACGTCACTCCGGTCATCACATGGTCCGTCACATGATCTTTTACCATGGTGATGGATCATGTGATGACCGGAGTGACGTCACCACAGGTCCTTTTCCTGCACACACCAAAGATGAAGACAGAAGAGTTAAATTATTTTTTATTTATTTTTTAACCCCTCCAGCGCTATTGTACTCTGCATTCTGTATTCAGAATGCTATTATTTTCCCTTATAACCATGTTATAAGGGAAAATAATAATGATCGGGTCTCCATCCCGATCGTCTCCTAGCAACCGTGCGTGAAAATCGCACCGCTTCCGCACTTGATTGCGGATGCTTGCGATTTGCACGCAGCCCCATTCACTTCTAAGGGGCCTGCGTTGCGTGGAAAACGCACAATATAGAGCATGCTGCGATTTTCACGCAACGCATATGTGATGCGTGAAAATCACCGCTCGTGTGCACAGCCCCATAGAAATGAATGGGTCCAGATTCAGTACGGGTGCAATGCGTTCACCTCCCACATCGCACCCGTGCGGAATACTCGCCCGTGTGAACTCAGCCTTAGGATTAATCTTATACATTTAGTGAAGCGTTTAAGTTGAATACTTAAATTTAATTGAAAAAAGACGACAAATCTTGTTTAAGTTCATCCTTTAAGATCAATTAAATATCATTAATTGTTAGATTAATTCTAAAGATTAATGTTATTTGCTATTAGATAAGTATTTGGCAGTGGAGTACCTTCAATGGAAGCAGACCACAAGACTGATAAGGGGCCCGAGGTTCAGGTGAAGTCACTAAGATGTAACTTTTAAGTTTGGTTATGGTGGAGCGCAAGGTCTCTAACATCCACCAGCTCCGTAATGTCGTCATGGAGGAGTGGAAGAGGCCAGTGGCAACCTCTGAATCCCTAGTGAACTCCATGCCCAAGAGAGTTAAAGGGGTTTTCCCATCTTGCAAATTCATACTCACCTACAGCCAGCTGCGCTGTTCACTTCCTGGTTTCCTGCTCCTAAGGCCTCATGCACACGGCCGTTGTTGTGGTCCGCATCCGAGCCGCATTTTTTGCAGCTCGGGTGCGGATCCATTCACTTCAATGGGGTCGCAAAAGATGCGGACAGCACTCCTTGTGCTGTCCGCATCCGTTGCTCTGTTCCGTGGCCCCTGCAAAAAAAATATAGCATGTCCTATTGTTGTCCGTTTTGCGGACAAGAATAGGCATTTCTACAATGGACCGTCAGTTCCGTTTTAAGGCACAAGGGCAGCTTCCGTTTTTAGCAGATCCGCGGTTTGCGGACCGCAAAAAACGGAACGGTCGTGTGCATGACGCCTAAGGCTGGGAGGACTTAGACAGTTTGAGTGAAGGCTTGCCCCGGCCGGGCCACGCATCGATGTTTTGAACACGCACGCCGCCGCGCATGCGCAAAGGTGACTTCTTCCTGGCCGAGTATAGTACAGAGCCACGCTGCATACAGAGCATGCGCGGCGCTGTACCATACTCGGCCAGGAAGAAGTCACCATTGCATTCAAGACAGCGATGTGCGGCCCGGCCGGGGGAAGACAATGTGTTCTGCGCAGGCGCGGCCCACTGATGTGGCACACAAGCGGTGGCCGTATCTAGTGGTTACCAGAAGACAAAAGTGGGGTAGGAGTGAACGAATTTTGCCAAGATAGGTAGGGATTTGATAAAGGAACATAATTGATAAATAATAATAAATGATCACAGGCACTTCTATAATAAATTAAAATATAATCAATGAGATGGGAATACCCCTTTAAGGCAGTGATGGAAAATAATGGTGGCCACACAAAATATTAACACTTTGGGTACAATTTGGCTATTTTCACTTAGGGGTGTACTCACTTTTGTTGCCAGCGGTTTAGATATTAATGGCTGTGTGTTGAGTTACTTTGAGGGCAAACAAAATTTACACTGTTATACAAGCCGTACACTGACTACTGTACATTGTATCAAAGTGTCAGATCTTCAGTGTTGTCCCATGAAAAGTTATAATAAAATAATTACAAAAATGTGAGCGGTGTACTCACTTTTGTTAAATACTGTGTGTGTATGTGTGCAGCCAATCAACAAGCTTTTTAGCTGTGAGCACATCAAAGCCATCACAGTCATGCCGGGTATTGTCATGGCTGTGATTGTCCGCCACAGCACATGACTCGGCCTGTAAAATTTCTTAATCACGTGTGGCGCTGCCGTTCTGCTGTAACTAGTGTAGGGACAGGATGCAGCTCAAGTGAAGGACAGTGCTAGGCAATAAGGATCTGGTGCAGTCTGCAAAACCCGCTGTGTAAGGGCAGTCTGAAATAAAAACTTTGTAAGGACAGTGTGCAATAAGGCTCTGCACCCGTGACACAGAAATACTATTGTTCATCTGGTTGTTAATTCTGTGACTGACCCATAGCCATTTTTTGGGGTTGAAATATACCTCTTTTGCATCCGTGACACAGAAATACAATAGTTAATCTGGCTGTTAATTCATTGTGTGACCTACAGCCATTTTCCGGGGTGCAATACACCTACTTTGCACCCGTGACACAGAAATACAATTGTTCGCCTATCTGTCAATTTTGTGGGTGACCTCAAAGAATGAGGAGAGCATCAAATAAGGGATATGGCCATTGTACTGCTGGTGTGTGTGGTGGTAGAGCTCCTGCTCCTGGGCGAGGACGTGGTCAAACTGTGCCACTTTGCGCCCAAATGAAACTCCTTCCTCTGGTGTACACAGGAGACTAGACGTTCTGTGTCATTTTGTAGACCCGAGTACCACTGTATGAATGGTGAGGCCAGAACAAGTAGAGGTGGTATTAGATTGGATGGCTGAGAGGGCCTCAAGTTCCTTCACATTGTCTTTTACCCGGTCACCTGCTGAAAGCACAGAGTTGTCACCTGCCGCCCATAGGCATCTGTCTTCCACCTCCTCCCCTTGCAAATCAGCCAAGCAGTCTGAGCCCCAAGTCATACAGCAGTTACTTATGCTTTTTCATGATTCTGCTGGTGGGGGTTTTATGGGCCATCCACCCTTGAAGTGGAAGAGATGTTAGGCACTGATGCCTAACCACCTATGTTTGAGGATGAGGATGTGGGAGGACCACTACATCATCTCTCTCATGATGATGATGATGAAGCACAAGTGCCAACTGCTGTGCCTTTCAGCAGTGTGCAGACCGGCCAGGAGAGCAGGGGTGAGAAGTGGGTGGAAGATAATGTGGTTGATGTTGAGGTCCTAGACCCCATATAGAATCAAGGTGATCCAAGTGACGTGTGCAGTTCGGAGGAAGAGGTGTTTGTCACGCAGCACCAACCGCACGGCAAAAGAGGGAGCAGGGTGCAAAAGCACAGCAGCTGGCCCCTAGACAATACGCCTGCTACTGCCCACCATGCCGAGAGACTGACCACACCAAAGGCAGTTCAAAGGAGTTCCCTGGTGTGGCAGTTCCTCAGGCTATGTGCTGACAACGAGACACGGATGGTTTGCATGCTGTACACTCAGAGCCTGAAGCGAGGCATAAATGTTCTAAACCTGAGCACAACCTGCATGATCAGGCATCTAAATGCAAAGCACGAGCTGCAGAAGAGTAGACACCTGAAAAACTATGTAAGATTTGAAGCACCTCCTGCTCCCTCTTTTGCTGCGTTCTCGGCCTTTTCCTCCGCCTCTCGAGCAACAGGGCCTCCTGGCTCCCCACAAAGAGAGGATGTAACAGCAACACCACCACACGAGTCACCAAGCATCTCCACCCTGTCCCATGGAGGCGTTCAGCTGTCCATCCCCCAAACACTGGAGAGAAATGCTGCCATTACGTCTGGTGGAAACGAACACTTTAAAAACGTTTTGGCGGTGGCCGTCCCACAGTATGTGGCTCCCAGCCGCCGCTACTTTTCCACGAACATTTAAGGTGGAGAGAAAATATAGACCTGGAACATCTACATAAGGATATAGCTCTTTGCTAATTTCCCACAATATCACAATATATCTGATTTACAGCCACTATTGATTTGATGCTGCGTCCATAAGTCTCTGTCTATACATTTAAGTAGGGATGAGCGAACCCGAACTGTATAGTTCGGGTTCGTATCGAATTTTGGGGTGTCCATGACACGGACCCGAACCCGAACATTTTCATAAAAGTCCGGGTTCGGTGTTCGGCGCTTTCTTGGCGCTTTTTGAAAGGCTGCAAAGCAGCCAATCAACAAGCGTCATACTACTTGCCCCAAGAGGCCATCACAGCCTTGCCTACTATTGGCATGGCTGTGATTGGCCAGTGCAGCATGTGACCCAGCCTCTATATAAGCTTGGGTCACGTAGCGCTGCACGTCACTCTGCTGATACAAGCGTAGGGAGAGGTTGCTGCTGCGACGTTAGGGCGAGATTAGGCAGATTAACTCCTCCAAAAGACTTAATTCAGTGATCGATCTCCAGCTGTGGATCATTGAAGTGCTGATATTGAATTGCTCACTTTTTTTAGGCTGCCCAGAGCGTTTTTATATCACTTTTTTCTGGGGTGATCGGCGCCCATTTTGTGGCTTATGGTGCGCCAGCTCAAGCTACCACCAAGTGCATTTAACCATCAATAGTGTGGTTATTTTTTACTATATCCTACATCAGGTGCAGGCTGAGCCTGTGTCACCCAAGTGCATTTAACCATCAATAGTGTGGTTATTTTTTGGCCATATACTACATCAGGTGCAGGCTGAGCCTGTGTCACCCAAGTGCATTTAACCATCAATAGTGTGGTTATTTTTTACTATATCCTACATCAGGTGCAGGCTGAGCCTGTGTCACCCAAGTGCATTTAACCATCAATAGTGTGGTTATTTTTTGGCCATATACTACATCAGGGGCAAGTTGAGCCTGTCACCCAGCGCCTAAAAAATAGGCCTGACATTTATATTCCTCCAAATCAGTACTGATTTAGCTGGTCAAATTATTTGTAGTGACCGTAAAAACACAGTTTTTGTTCTGGGTTGAAAAAGTATTCCCAAATTTGCCATTTTCAAAATTAGTAGTTTCTGCTATATTAGGCCTACTTTAAATCTATCCCAAAAAGGGTATATTAGATTCAAGGTGCTGATAGTGTCATTCTGAAAAACTTAACACACACGCTACAGTGCAGATACAAGTCTAATTCTGTGATTAAAGGTATACCTGTCACACAGCGCCTAAAAAATAGGCCTGACATTTATATTCCTCCAAATCAGTACTATTTTAGCTGGTCAAATTATTTGTAGTGACCGTAAAAACACAGTTTTTGTTCTGGGTTGAAAAAGTATTCCCAAATTTGCCATTTTCAAAATTAGTAGTTTCTGCTATATCATGCCTACTTTAAATCTATCCCAAAAAGGGTATATTAGATTCAAGGTGCTGATAGTGTCATTCTGAAAAAATTAACACACACGCTACAGTGCAGATACAAGTCTAATTCTGTGATTAAAGGTATACCTGTCACACAGCGCCTAAAAAATAGGCCTGACATTTATATTCCTCCAAATCAGTACTGTTTTAGCTGGTCAAATTATTTGTAGTGACCGTAAAAGCACAGTTTTTGTTCTGGATTGAAAAAGTATTCCCAAATTTGCCATTTTCAAAATTAGTAGTTTCTGCTATATCAGGCCTACTTTAAATCTATCCCAAAAAGGGTATATTAGATTCAAGGTGCTGATAGTGTCATTCTGAAAAACTTAACACACACGCTACAGTGCAGATACAAGTCTAATTCTGTGATTAAAGGTATACCTGTCACACAGCGCCTAAAAAATAGGCCTGACATTTATATTCCTCCAAATCAGTACTGTTTTAGATGGTCAAATTATTTGTAGTGACCATAAAAACACAATTTTTATTCTGGGTTGAAAAAGTATTCCCAAATTTGCCATTTTCAAAATTAGTAGTTTCTGCTATATCAGGCCTACTTTAAATCTATCCCAAAAAGGGTATATTAGATTCAAGGTGCTGATAGTGTCATTCTGAAAAACTTAACACACACGCTACAGTGCAGATACAAGTCTAATTCTGTGATTAAAGGTATACCTGTCACACAGCGCCTAAAAAATAGGCCTGACATTTATATTCCTCCAAATCAGTACTGTTTTAGCTGGTCAAATTATTTGTAGTGACCGTAAAAGCACAGTTTTTGTTCTGGGTTGAAAAAGTATTCCCAAATTTGCCATTTTCAAAATTAGTAGTTTCTGCTATATCAGGCCTACTTTAAATCTATCCCAAAAAGGGTATATTAGATTCAAGGTGCTGATAGTGTCATTCTGAAAAACTTAACACACACGCTACAGTGCAGATACAAGTCTAATTCTGTGATTAAAGGTATACCTGTCACACAGCGCCTAAAAAATAGGCCTGACATTTATATTCCTCCAAATCAGTACTGTTTTAGCTGGTCAAATTATTTGTAGTGACTGTAAAAACACAATTTTTGTTCTGGGTTGAAAAAGTATTCCCAAATTTGCCATTTTCAAAATTAGTAGTTTCTGCTATATCATGCCTACTTTAAATCTATCCCAAAAAGGGTATATTAGATTCAAGGTGCTGATAGTGTAATTCTAAAAAACTTAACACACACGCAACAGTGCAGATACAAGTCTAATTCTGTGATTAAAGGTATACCTGTCACACAGCGCCTAAAAAATAGGCCTGACATTTATATTCCTCCAAATCAGTACGTTTTAGCTGGTCAAGTTATTTGTAGTGACCGTAAAAGCACAGTTTTTGTTCTGGATTGAAAAAGTATTCCCAAATTTGCCATTTTCAAAATTAGTAGTTTCTGCTATATCAGGCCTACTTTAAATCTATCCCAAAAAGGGTATATTAGATTCAAGGTGCTGATAGTGTCATTATGAAAAACTTAACACACACGCTACAGTGCAGATACAAGTCTAATTCTGTGATTAAAGGTATACCTGTCACACAGCGCCTAAAAAATAGGCCTGGCATTTATATTCCTACAAATCAGTACTGTTTTAGCTGGTCAAATTATTTGTAGTGACCGTAAAAACACAGTTTTTGTTCTGGGTTGAAAAAGTATTCCCAAATTTGCCATTTTCAAAATTAGTAGTTTCTGCTATATCAGGCCTACTTTAAATCTATCCCAAAAAGGGTATATTAGATTCAAGGTGCTGATAGTGTCATTCTGAAAAACTTAACACACACGCTACAGTGCAGATACAAGTCTAATTTTGTGATTAAAGGTATACCTGTCACACAGCGCCTAAAAAATAGGCCTGACATTTATATTCCTCCAAATCAGTACTGTTTTAGCTGGTCAAATTATTTGTAGTGACCGTAAAAGCACAGTTTTTGTTCTGGGTTGAAAAAGTATTCCCAAATTTGCCATTTTCAAAATTAGTAGTTTCTGCTATATCAGGCCTACTTTAAATCTATCCCAAAAAGGGTATATTAGATTCAAGGTGCTGATAGTGTCATTCTGAAAAACTTAACACACACGCTACAGTGCAGATACAAGTCTAATTCTGTGATTAAAGGTATACCTGTCACACAGCGCCTAAAAAATAGGCCTGACATTTATATTCCTCCAAATCAGTACTGTTTTAGCTGGTCAAATTATTTGTAGTGACCGTAAAAGCACAGTTTTTGTTCTGGGTTGAAAAAGTATTCCCAAATTTGCCATTTTCAAAATTAGTAGTTTCTGCTATATCATGCCTACTTTAAATCTATCCCAAAAAGGGTATATTAGATTCAAGGTGCTGATAGTGTCATTCTGAAAAACTTAACACACACGCTACAGTGCAGATACAAGTCTAATTCTGTGATTAAAGGTATACCTGTCACACAGCGCCTAAAAAATAGGCCTGACATTTATATTCCTCCAAATCAGTACTGTTTTAGCTGGTCAAATTATTTGTAGTGACCGTAAAAGCACAGTTTTTGTTCTGGGTTGAAAAAGTATTCCCAAATTTGCCATTTTCAAAATTAGTAGTTTCTGCTATATCAGGCCTACTTTAAATCTATCCCAAAAAGGGTATATTAGATTCAAGGGTCTGATAGTGTCATTCTGAAAAACTTAACACACACGCTACAATGCAGATACAAGTCTAATTCTGTGATTAAAGGTATACCTGTCACACAGCGCCTAAAAAATAGGCCTGACATTTATATTCCTCCAAATCAGTACTGTTTTAGCTGGTCAAATTATTTGTAGTGACTGTAAAAACACAGTTTTTGTTCTGGGTTGAAAAAGTATTCCCAAATTTGCCATTTTCAAAATTGTGGTGAACGGGAACAATGAGGAAAACATCTAGTAAGGGACGCGGACGTGGACATGGTCGTGGTGGTGTTAGTGGACCCTCTGGTGCTGGGAGAGGACGTGGCCGTTCTGCCACAGCCAGACGTCCTAGTGTACCAACTACCTCAGTTCCCAGTAGCCGCCAGAATTTACAGGGATATTTGGTGGGGCCCAATGCCGTTCTAAGGATGGTAAGGCCTGAGCAGGTACAGGCATTAGTCAATTGGGAGGCCGACAGTGCATCCAGCACGTTCACATTATCTCCCACCAAGTCTTCTGCAGAAAGCGCACAGATGGCGCATGAAAACCAAGCCCATCAGTCTGTCACATCACCCCCATGCATATCAGGGAAACTGTCTGAGCCTCAAGTTATGCAGCAGTCTCTTATGCTGTTTAAAGAGTCTGCTGCCAGGGTTTCCCAAGGGCATCCACTTAGCCCTTCCCCAGGGGTGGAAGAGATAGAACGCACAACCACTTATGTTTCCTAATGATGAGGACATGGGAATACCACCTCAGCACGTCTCTGATGATGACGAAACACAGGTGCCAACTGCTGCGTCTTTCTGCAGTGTGCAGACTGAACAGGAGGTCAGGGATCAAGACTGGGTGGAAGACGATGCAGGGGATGATGAGGTCCTAGACCCCACATGGAATGAAGGTCGTGCCACTGACTTTCACAGTTCGGAGGAAGAGGCAGTGGTGAGACCGAGCCAACAGCGTAGCAAAAGACAAAGAGGGAGCAGTGGGCAAAATCAGAACACCCGCCACCAAGAGACTCCGCCTGCTACTGACCGCCACCATCTGGGACCGAGCACCCCAAAGGCAGCTTCAAGGAGTTCCCTGGCATGGCACTTCTTCAAACAATGTGCTGACGACAAGACCCGAGTGGTTTGCACGCTGTGCCATCAGAGCCTGAAGCGAGGCATTAACGTTCTGAACCTTAGCACTAACTGCATGACCAGGCACCTGCATGCAAAGCATGAACTGCAGTGGAGTAAACACCTTAAAAACAAGGAAGTCACTCAGGCTCCCCCTGCTACCTCTTCTGCTGCTGCCGCCTCGGCCTCTTCTGCTGCTGCCGCCGCCTCGGCCTCTTCTGCTGCTGCTGCCGCCGCCTCAGCCTCTTCCTCCGCCTCTGGAGGAACGTTGGCACCTGCCGCCCAGCAAACATGGGATGTACCACCAACACCACCACCTGCGTCACCAAGCATCACAACCATGTCACACGGCAGCGTTCAGCTCTCCATCTCACAAACATTTGAGAGAAAGCGTAAATTCTCACCTTGCCACCCTCGATCCCTGGCCCTGAATGCCAGCATTTCTAAACTACTGGCCTATGAAATGCTGTCATTTAGGCTGGTGGACACACACAGCTTCAAACAGCTCATGTCGCTTGCTGTCCCACAGTATGTTGTTCCCAGCCGCCACTACTTCTCCAAGAGAGCCGTGCCTTCCCTGCACAACCAAGTGTCCGATAAAATCAAGTGTGCACTGCGCAACGCCATCTGTGGCAAGGTCCACCTAACCACAGATACGTGGACCAGTAAGCACGGCCAGGGACGCTATATCTCCCTAACTGCACACTGGGTAAATGTAGTGGCGGCTGGGCCCCAGGCGGAGAGCTGTTTGGCGCACGTCCTTCCGCCGCCAAGGATCGCAGGGCAACATTCTTTGCCTCCTGTCTCCTCCTCCTCCTACTCAGCTTCCTCCTCCTCTTCTTCCACCTGCTCATCCAGTCAGCCACACACCTTCACCACCAATTTCAGCACAGCCCGGGGTAAACGTCAGCAGGCCGTTCTGAAACTCATATGTTTGGGGGACAGGCCACACACCGCACAGGAGTTGTGTCGGGGTAAAGAACAACAGACCGACGAGTGGTTGCTGCCGGTGAGCCTCAAGCCCGGCCTGGTGGTGTGCGATAATGAGCGAAATCTCGTTGCAGCTCTGGGACTAGCCGGTTTGACGCACATCCCTTGCCTGGCGCATGTGCTGAATTTGGTGGTGCAGAAGTTCATTCGCAACTACCCCGACATGTCAGAGCTGCTGCATAAAGTGCGGGCCGTCTGTTCGCCCTTCCGGCGTTCACACCCTGCCGCTGCTCGCCTCCATGCGAGACCTTTGTGCCCTGTTGCGCTGTTTCGAGTACTCCACCAACATGGCCAGTGGCGATGACGCCGTTATCAGCGTTACAATACCACTTCTATGTCTCCTTGAGAAAACACTTAGGGCAATGATGGAAGAGGAGGTGGCCCAGGAGGAAGAGGAGGAAGAGGAGGAAGAGGGGTCATTTTTAGCACTTTCAGGCCAGTCTCTTCGAAGTGACTCAGAGGGAGGTTTTTTGCAACAGCAGAGGCCAGGTACAAATGTGGCCAGACAGGGCCCACTACTGGAGGACGAGGAGGACGAGGATGAGGAGGAGGTGGAGGAGGATGAGGATGAAGCATGTTCACAGCGGGGTGGCACCCAAAGCAGCTCAGGCCCATCACTGGTGCGTGGCTGGGGGGAAACACAGGACGATGACGATACTTAGTGGCGTCTCTAGGGGGGGGCGAGGGGGGGCAATCGCCCCCCCTATGTTGTCCTTTGCCCCCCCGGTTCCCCCCCCGCTGATTCCCCCAGGTGAATACTAATGAGCGCTTCCATTATGGAAGCGCTCATTAGAACCGAGGGACCAGGAAGTGGTGAACGCTCTGTACTCACCACTTCCTGGTCCTCGGCTGTCGGCTGTGCAGGGCTGCGCACAGCGTGAGGGCACTCTGTGACCTCACGCTGTGCGCGCCAGTTCAGAGCACAGAGTCGACTGAGGAGAGGCAGGCGGCGTCCAGGAGCAGGAGAGGTAAGTGTTTTTTTATTTTATAAAAAAATGTGGCTGCTGGGGGCATAAGGGGGCTAATGGAGAGGCATATGGGGGCTAATGGAGAGGCATATGGGGGCTAATGGAGAGGCATATGGGGGCTAATGGAGAGGCATATGGGGGCTAATGGAGAGGCATATGGGGGGCTAATGATGAGGCATATGGGGGCTAATGATGAGGCATATGGGGGCTAATTATGAGGCATATGGGGGCTAATGGAGAGTCATATGGGGGCTAATGATGAGGCATATGGGGGCTAATGATGAGGCATATGGGGGCTAATGATGAGGCATATGGGGGCTAATGATTAGGCATATGTGGGCTAATGATTAGAGGCATATCGGGGCTAATGATTAGAGGCATATGGGGGCTAATTATGAGAGGCATATGTGGGCTAATGATGAGAGGCATATGGGGGCTAATGATGAGAGGCATATGGGGGCTAATGATGAGAGGCAGCATATGGGGGCTAATGATGAGAGGCAGCATATGGGGGCTAATGATGAGGCATATGGGGGCTAATGATGAGAGGCATATGTGGGCTAATGATTAGAGGCATATGGGGGCTAATGATTAGAGGCATATGGGGGCTAATGATTAGAGGCATATGGGGGCTAATGATGAGAGGCATATGGGGGCTAATGATGAGAGACATATGGGGGCTAATGATGAGAGGCAGCATATGGGGGCTAATGAGAGGCATAATAACAGTGTCATCCACAGATGCCCCCATAACAGTGTGTCTTCCACAGATCCACCATAACAGTGCGCCTGCTCACTGACGAGAGACAGAAAGAAGGGGAAAGAATCCGCGGAAGCAAGCAGAGGACGGCACAGCAGACGATTGAACAGCTTCTTTTGTAAGTAAATAGTTTTATTATAAATGTATCCCTGCATACCGCAATTCTCTCATATTTTGTAATCTTATTTATATATACTTATTTTGTTTTTGCCCCACCATTTTTGACTGTGGTATCTTTGTGCCCCCCTATATATTATTCCTAGAGTCGCCACTGACGATACTCCTCCCACAGAGGACAGCTTGTCCTTACCTCTGGGCAGCCTGGCACACATGAGCGACTACATGCTGCAGTGCCTGCGCAACAACAGCAGATATGCCCACATTTTAACGTGTGCGGACTACTGGGTTGCCACCCTGCTGGATCCCCGGTACAAAGACAATGTGCCCACCTTACTTCCTACACTGGAGCGTGATAGGAAGATGCGCGAGTACAAGCGCACGTTGGTAGACGCGCTACTGAGAGCATACCCAAATGTCACAGGGGAACCATTGGAAGCCCAAGGCGAAGGCAGAGGAGGAGCAAGAGGTCGCCAACGCAGCTGTGTCACGGCTAGCTCCTCTGAGGGCAGGGTTAGCATGGCAGAGATGTGGAAAAGTTTTGTCACCACGCCACAGCTAACTGCACCACCACCTGATACGGAACGTGTTAGCAGGAGGCAACATTTCACTAACATGGTGGAACAGTACCTGTGCACACCCCTCCACGTACTGACTGATGGTTCGGCCCCATTCAACTTCTGGGTCTCCAAATTGTCCACGTGGCCAGAGCTAGCCTTTTATGCCTTGGAGGTGCTGGCCTGCCCGGCGGCCAGCGTTTTGTCTGAACGTGTATTCAGCACGGCAGGGGGCGTCATTACAGACAAACGCAGCCGCCTGTCTACAGCCAATGTGGACAAGCTGACGTTTATAAAAATGAACCAGGCATGGATCCCACAGGACTTCATTTTACCATTATATTGCGGGGCAACCCAAAGTTGAATGAACCTCTCCTCTGTCTGGGTGCCGGGGCCTAAATATGTGACAGTAGCCTGTTCCAGTGGTGGGTGACGTGAAGCCTGATTCTCTGCTATGACATGAAGACTGATTCTGTGCTGACATGAAGCCAGATTCTCTGTTACGGGACCTCTCTCCTCTGTCTGGGTGCCAGGGCCTAAATGTGTGACAGTGGCCTCTTCCAGTGGTGGGTGACGTGAAGCCTGATTCTCTGCTATGACATGAAGACTGATTCTGTGCTGACATGAAGCCAGATTCTCTGTTACGGGACCTCTCTCCTCTGTCTGGGTGCCGGGGCCTAAATATGTGACAGTGGCCTGTTCCAGTGGTGGGTGACGTGAAGCCTGATTCTCTGCTATGACATGAAGACTGATTCTGTGCTGACATGAAGCCAGATTCTCTGTTACGGGACCTCTCTCCTCTGTCTGGGTGCCGGGGCCTAAATATGTGACAGTGGCCTGTTCCAGTGGTGGGTGACGTGAAGCCTGATTCTCTGCTATAACATGAAGACTGATTCTGTGCTGACATGAAGCCAGATTCTCTGTTACTGGACCTCTCTCCTCTGTCTGGGTGCCAGGGCCTAAATGTGTGACAGTGGCCTGTTCCAGTGGTGGGTGATGTGAAGCCTGATTCTCTGCTATGACATGAAGACTGATTCTCTGCTGACATGAAGCCAGATTCTCTGTTACGGGACCTCTCTCCTCTGTCTGGGTGCCGGAGCCTAAATATGTGACAGTGGCCTGTTCCAGTGGTGGGTGACGTGAAGCCTGATTCTCTGCTATAACATGAAGACTGATTCTGTGCTGACATGAAGCCAGATTCTCTGTTACGGGACCTCTCTCCTCTGCCTGGCTGACTGGGCCTAAATATGTGACAGTGGCCTCTTCCAGTGGTGGGTGACGTGAAGCCTGATTCTCTGCTATGACATGAAGACTGATTCTGTGCTGACATGAAGCCAGATTCTCTGTTACGGGACCTCTCTCCTCTGTCTGGGTGCCAGGGCCTAAATGTGTGACAGTGGCCTGTTCCAGTGGTGGGTGACGTGAAGCCTGATTATCTGCTATGACATGAAGACTGATTCTGTGCTGACATGAAGCTAGATTCTCTGTTACGGGACCTCTCTCCTCTGTCTGGGTGCCGGGGCCTAAATATGTGACAGTGGCCTGTTCCAGTGGTGGGTGACGTGAAGCCTGATTCTCTGCTATGACATGAAGACTGATTCTCTGCTGACATGAAGCCAGATTCTCTGCTATGGCATGAAGAGACTGATTCTCTGCTGACATGAAGCCAGATTCTCTGCTATGGCATGAAGAGACTGATTCTCTGCTGACGTGAAGCCCGATTCTCTGCTATGGGACCTCTGTCCAATTGATATTGGTTAATTTTTTTATTTTTATTTTAATACATTTCCCTATCCACATTTGTTTGCAGGGGATTTACCTACATGTTGCTGCCTTTTGCAGCCCTCTAGCTCTTTCCTGGGCTGTTTTACAGCCTTTTTAGTGCCGAAAAGTTCGGGTCCCCATTGACTTCAATGGGGTTCGGGTTCGGGACGAAGTTCGGGTCGGGTTCGGATCCCGAACCCGAACATTTCCAGGAAGTTCGGACGAACTTCTCGAACCCGAACATCCAGGTGTTCGCTCAACTCTACATTTCAGCTATTGTTTTTTTTTATTTATTCTGTACATGCATGAGCTCCGCATGAGGGATATGGGTCAGTCAATTCATGTAATGTTTTTATAGTAATTTTTATATGTACAGGGTGGGCCATTTATATGGATACACCTTAATAAAATGGGAATGGTTGGTGATATTAACTTCCTGTTTGTGGCACATTAGTATATGTGAGGGGGGAAACTTTTCAAGATGGGTGGTGACCATGGCGGCCATTTTGAAGTTGGCCATTTTGAATCCAACTTTTGTTTTTTCAATAGGAAGAGGGTCATGTGACACATCAAACTTATTGGGAATTTCACAAGAAAAACAATGGTGTGCTTGGTTTTAACGTAACTTTATTCTTTCATGAGTTATTTACAAGTTTCTGACCACTTATAAAATGTGTTCAATGTGCTGCCCATTGTGTTGGATTGTCAATGCAACCCTCTTCTCCCACTCTTCACACACTGATAGCAACACTGCAGGAGAAATGCTAGCACAGGCTTCCAGTATCCGTAGTTTCAGGTGCTGCACATCTTGTATCTTCACAGATAGTGAAGATACAAAGATAGTGGGGCCATTCTTCATCAATGGAAACCTCAAGGCCACTGGATATGCGAAATTGCTACATGATGATGTGTTTCCCTCTTTATGAACTAAAGCTGGCACGTTCCCTGAGTTTTTCCAGCAAGATGGTGCACCACCACATTATGGGTGTCAGGTCCAAGCATTCCTAGATGAACAGTTTCCTGGAAAGTGGATTGGTCGTCGTGGGCCAGTTGAATGGCCCACAAGGTCTCCCGATCTGGCCCTCTTAGACTTTTATCTTTGGGGTCATCTGAAGACAATTGTCTATGCTGTGAAGATACAAGATGTGCAGCACTTGAAACTACGGATACTGGAAGCCTGTGCTAGCATTTCTCCTGCGGTGTTGCTATCAGTGTGTGAAGAGTGGGAGAAGAGGGTTGCATTGACAATCCAACACAATGGGCAGCACATTGAACACATTTTATAAGTGGTCAGAAACTTGTAAATAACTCATGAAAGAATAAAGTTACGTTAAAACCAAGCACACTATTGTTTTTCTTGTGAAATTCCCAATAAGTTTGATGTGTCACATGACCCTCTTCCTATTGAAAAAACAAAAGTTGGATTCAAAATGGCCAACTTCAAAATGGCCGCAATGGTCACCACCCATCTTGAAAAGTTTCCCCCCTCACATATACTAATGTGCCACAAACAGGAAGTTAATATCACCAACCATTCCACTTTTAAGTTCAGCGTCTAAAGTTCGGGTTCGGGTTATCGAAGAATCGCGTTATGGATTCCGCTACCACGGACCATAACGAAATTTAGAATCCATAACGCGATTCTTCGATAACCCGAACCCGAACTTTAGACGCCAAACTTAAAACACAAGTTCGCTCAACACTACTCTCTAACCCTTACTATGACTATTTTACAGCCATTTTACTGCACCAAAATTCGGGTCCCCATTAACTTCTATGGGGTTCCGGGTCAAGTTCAGGTACCCAAACCGAGCTTTGAACCAAAGTTTGGCCGAACCTGTCAAACCTGAAAATCCATGGGTTCACTCATCTCTACTTATTATTAAAAAAATTTGCGGAAGTAAAGTGCTGAGAAACTGCAAAT
>NC_053389.1:18929721-18964781 GCF_905171765.1 Bufo bufo
AAATGTAGTATTATATGACTGTAACATGATATAATGCAATAGATATAACATAACATAATACTGTATAATGCAATGAATATATCATAACTCAAAATAACAATATATCGAATATAACATAATACTGTATAATGCAATGGATATAATATAACATAATACTGTATAATGCAATGGATATATCATAACTTAAAATAACAATATAATGAATATAACATAATACTGTATAATGCAATGGATATAATATAACATAATACTGTATAATGCAATGAATATATCATAACTTAAAATAACAATATAATGAATATAACATAATACTGTATAATGCAATGAATATATCATAACTTAAAATAACAATATAATGAATATAACATAATACAACAAATATGTAACATAATAGCAGTGCAAGGCTGGTTCTAGCTTTGTTAGAAAGAGTTTCTCATGGACGAAATGATGTCTGATTTTCATTATTTTACATTAATCATGGGATTCACTGGAATGGGATTGAGCCAAGCACAGACCACGTGACATTGACTCTTCAAACAGCTGATTGGTGGGGGTCCCGAGATTCAGATCCCCTCCCCCCCTTCCCGATCAGATACTGATGACCTTTCCTGAGGATAGGCCATCAGTATCAAAATCTTGGACAACCCCTTTAAGACCAGCCCCAGCGGTGCCTGTTATACTGACATGGATAATGGAGCCGAGACCACACCTTGTGCCGGACCCCTCATCGCAGGCGGCTCCACTTCTGAAGCCGGCTCCGGCGCCAGGGATCCGCTGCTTTGCTGCTTGTTTTATTGTTTTGTTGTCTTTTATGTCTCTTTCGTCAGCCATTTATGAAGCGATATATCAGGAACGTAACAATAAAAGCCGTAGATTCCGCCTGCACTTTATGAACATTCTTCAAAGGGAAACCCACGTTTCATTGTCTGCAGCTGCACTAAACAGTCCTGGAGGCAAAATTCTCATATTATTATTATTACCGACACAAATAGCAACAAATCAAGAGATACAATGTTTCATTATTTGTGGAATTCATAAATGGGCATCTCATATTCACATCCCGGGTCCCCTGGGGCCCCACTGCTCACAGACCAGTGTGTAACAGTGCCCCTGCAGGTCAGGCTCCATTCAGACGTCCGTATGAATGGTCCGGATCCGTTCCGCAATTATACGGAACGGGTGCGGACCCATTCATTTTCAATGGGGCCGGAAAAGATGCGGACAGCACACTTCCGTTCCGCGGCCCCGAACTTTCAGCTCCGCAAAAAAATAGAACATGTCCTATTCTTGTCCGCAAAACACAGATCCTCGAAAAAATACGGATGACGTCCTCGAGCATTCCGTATTTTGTGGAACAGAACAGCTGGCCCCTAATAGAACACTACTATGCGTTCTATTCTTTTGCGGAACAGATATACGGAAACAGAATGCACACGGAGTAACCTCCATTTTTTTTGCGGATCCATTGAAATGAATGGGTCCGGACACGGATGGAAGATACGCTCGTGTGCATGAGCCCTAATTTGATGTATTTTCTGCTGGTCCACGCAGACAGCTGTGAGATCGGTATAGACAGGTGGTGTGAGGCCACGCCCCTTCCACTAAGCCCCACCCACCTTTATCATCGGTTCTGAAAGGCGCCAAGATATGCGAATCCACTTTTGTGGCATAAAACCGTTGATAATGGACCTGCAGCCTTAGGGTTCGTTCACACGACCAGATGTCTTTTTCAGTGTTTTGCGGACCGTTTTTCCATTTTTCCGTTTTTTGTTTTTTTTCAGTAGTGTTTCCAGTTCCGTTCCGTTTTTCCGTATGCCATTTACAGTATACAGTAATTACATAGAAAAAATTGGGCTGGGCATAAAATTTTCAATAGATGGTTCCGCAAAAACGGAACAGATACGGAAGACATACAGAGTACAATCCGTATGTGTTCCGTTTTTTTCCGGACCCATTGACCTGAATGGAGCCACGGAACGTGATTTGCGGGCAATAAGGGTCCATTCACACGTCCGCGGTATATCGCGTATCCGCAATACACCCGGCCGGCACCCCCCATAGAACTGCCTATTCTTGTCCACAATTTTGCGGAGCCGCGGCCCAGAAGTTCGGGGCTGCGCTCCGGAAATGTGGATGCGGAGAGCACATAGTGTGCTCTCCGCATCCATTCCTGCCTTATTGAGAATGAATGGGTCCGCACCCATTCCTGATATT
Organism: Bufo bufo; assembly: GCF_905171765.1. Taxonomy (NCBI): domain Eukaryota; kingdom Metazoa; phylum Chordata; class Amphibia; order Anura; family Bufonidae; genus Bufo; species Bufo bufo. Next base: position 18,931,936 of record NC_053389.1, read on the forward strand.
GCGGAACGGATGCGAACCCATTTGCGGACGTGTGAATGGACCCTTATAGGACATGTTCTATCTTTCAACGGGAATACGGAAACGGAATACATACAGATTTTTTTTTGCCTCTGTGACAAATCTAAGGCTGGGTTCACACGTGGCGTTTTTTCCTGTATTTTTTTCTCACTTTTTGCATGGAATTTTTTGCATTTGAAATGCAGGAGAAAAACCGCGAACGCACAGGTCTTACGGCGTTTTGCTGCGGGTTTGGCGGTGGGGTTATTTGCTGCGCGATCTTTACAGTCAAAGCATGTTCTAGTAATGCGTAAAAAACCTGCAGCAAAACGGGTGTGGACTTTATGTTATTCCTTTCTATAGCGCTCACGTATCCCGCGGCGCAGTACAGCGATTGTCCGCGGTTTTCCGATAGATGGCGACACGAGGATTTCTAGTGACCAAGAATTAATTGTAAAGATTCTGTTCTTTTTCATGTTTTTTTCCAGTTCCGGCCAGAATCGTGAACATCTCCGCCAGCATCACCGTCAACGAGGGAAGTAACGTCAACCTCATGTGTCTGGCGGTGGGAAAACCGGAACCGACCGTGACCTGGAAGCAGCTGAGAGGTGAGGGCGTCCGGAGGCGTGAAGAGATGTCAGGACTAGGGGGGACTGTAGAACGGGGGGAGGGGCAACAGGAAACGGAAAAAGGTCCGACCCCGGATATAATCATATTTACATCATGATGGTGGTTGTAGTTCTCTAGGTATAGAGTATAATAGTGTTCGGCTCATGCTGAGGGTTGTAGTGCTGTATGTATGGAGTATAACAGAATTGCAGTATGATCATGTTGGGGGTTGTAGTGTCAGGTGTAGTGGTCTGGTCATATTGGGGGGGGGGGGGGGCTTACTGCTCTGTATATAAAGTATAATAGAATTGCATTAGGGTTATGTTGGGGGTTGTAGTTGTCTCTATAGAATTGCATTATGGTTATGTTGAGGGTTGTAGTTGTCTCTATAGAATTGCATTAGGGTTATGTTGAGGGTTGTAGTTGTCTCTATAGAATTGCATTATGGTTATGTTGGGGGTTGTAGTTGTCTCTATAGAATTGCATTATGGCTATGTTGGGGGTTGTAGTTGTCTCTATAGAATTGCATTATGGCTATGTTGAGGGTTGTAGTTGTCTCTATAGAATTGCATTAGGGTTATGTTGAGGGTTGTAGTTGTCTCTATAGAATTGCATTATGGTTATGTTGGGGGTTGTAGTTGTCTCTATAGAATTGCATTATGGTTATGTTGGGGGTTGTAGTTGTCTCTATAGAATTGCATTAGGGTTATGTTGGGTGTTGTAGTTGTCTCTATAGAATTGCATTAGGGTTATGTTGAGGGTTGTAGTTGTCTCTATAGAATTGCATTATGGTTATGTTGGGGGTTGTAGTTGTCTCTATAGAATTGCATTATGGCTATGTTGGGGGTTGTAGTTGTCTCTATAGAATTGCATTATGGTTATGTTGAGGGTTGTAGTTGTCTCTATAGAATTGCATTAGGGTTATGTTGGGTGTTGTAGTTGTCTCTATAGAATTGCATTATGGTTATGTTGAGGGTTGTAGTTGTCTCTATAGAATTGCATTATGGTTATGTTGAGGGTTGTAGTTGTCTCTATAGAATTGCATTATGGTTATGTTGGGGGTTGTAGTTGTCTCTATAGAATTGCATTAGGGTTATGTTGGGTGTTGTAGTTGTCTCTATAGAATTGCATTATGGTTATGTTGGGGGTTGTAGTTGTCTTTATAGAATTGCATTATGGTTATGTTGAGGGTTGTAGTTGTCTCTATAGAATTGCATTATGGTTATGTTGGGGGTTGTAGTTGTCTCTATAGAATTGCATTATGGTTATGTTGGGGGTTGTAGTTGTCTCTATAGAATTGCATTATGGCTATGTTGGGGGTTGTAGTTGTCTCTATAGAATTGCATTATGGTTATGTTGGGGGTTGTAGTTGTCTCTATAGAATTGCATTATGGTTATGTTGGGGGTTGTAGTTGTCTCTATAGAATTGCATTATGGTTATGTTGGGGGTTGTAGCATTGCGGGATTCTGCTGAATACACCAGAATTGCATTCTCCTCGGCTCCGTCCCCCGCTCGGTGCGGCTCTGGTGTAATAATGAGGATAATTCCGTGTTGTGCTCGTGCATTCATTTCACCCTGGATCTATAGAGCCGTCAGGATTGTGTGATCGCTGGCATATTGTGAGCACATCTGGATTCTGGATGAACACAGGATATTGTGGTGTCTACAATATGTTGGATATCAGGAGGCGGCGGCGGAGTGCAGCTGTGATCCGGCCTATGGTGGGAGATTAGCAGCGCAGGGTCTGGGTGTGCACCGCCTGCTCCGGATTAATAGGACAGCGTTCAGACGCGGGAAGCTCTGCGCTGGTTACATTAGGGGCCGTGATAGCCCTACAGAGGGGCAGAGACGGGAAGCACTGCAGACGGGGTCTCATTCAGTGTCGGACTGGGGTACCTAGGGACCACCAGTAAAATTTATTTTGGGGGCCCACCGTATGGATACATTCAAATATAATAAATAATTGAACAAGATTTTTATATGAACATAACCCGGTTGATGTGCTGTAAATTGAATATATATACAGTACAGACCAAAAGTTTGGACACACCTTCTCATTCAAAGAGTTTTCTTTATTTTCATGTAGATTCACACTGAAGGCATCAAAACTATGAATTAACACATGTGGAATTATATACATAACAAACAAGTGTGAAAGAACTGAAAATATGTCATATTCTAGGTTCTTCAAAGTAGCCACCTTTTGCTTTGATTACTGCTTTGCACACTCTTGGCATTCTCTTGATGAGCTTCAAGAGGTAGTCCCCTGAAATGGTTTTCACTTCACAGATGTGCCCTGTCAGGTTTAATAAGTGGGATTTCTTGCCTTATAAATGGGGTTGGGACCATCAGTTGCGTTGAGGAGAAGTCAGGTGGATACACAGCTGATAGTCCTACTGAATAGACTGTTAGAATTTGTATTATGGCAAGAAAAAAGCAGCTAAGTAAAGAAAAACGAGTGGCCATCATTACTTTAAGACATGAAGGTCAGTCAGTCAGCCGAAAAATTGGGAAAACTTAGAAAGCAACGGCTATTTGACCATGAAGGAGAGTGATGGGGTGCTGCGCCAGATGACCTGGCCTCCACAGTCACCGGATCTGAACCCAATCGAGATGGTTTGGGGTGAGCTGGACCGCAGAGTGAAGGCAAAAGGGCCAACACGTGCTAAGCATCTCTGGGAACTCCTTCAAGACTGTTGGAAGACCATTTCAGGGGACTACCTCTTGAAGCTCATCAAGAGAATGCCAAGAGTGTGCAAAGCAGTAATCAAAGCAAAAGGTGGCTACTTTGAAGAACCTAGAATATGACATATTTTCAGTTGTTTCACACTTGTTTGTTATGTATATAATTCCACATGTGTTAATTCATAGTTTTGATGCCTTCATAGTCATGAAAATAAAGAATAAGAAGGTGTGTCCAAACTTTTGGTCTGTACTGTATGTAGTGTACTAAATCTAATGTGTTATGTGCCACTTGTGCAGCGGGTGGGAGACTAGGGGCCCACATTGCTCAGGGGCCCACCGGTGGATTCCCCTGTACCCCTGTGGGCCAGTCCGAGCCTGCTCTCATTAGAGGATTGCAGGTTTCATACCTTTATCAAAAATAGAAGTAATGATGTTACATAGCGAGCTTTCCGGACATCACCAGTCCCTTCATCAGGCGGACTACAAGGATATATGAAGAAACAGCAATATATATACAATAAGAACAGAGACCTGGGGGAATGGATGGACATTAGAAAAATAACAGAACAACATATCAAAGATCTTGAGAATAAGTCCTTAATTATCTTACAGATAAGGGGTGTGAAAGCTTTAGGCCTCTTTCACACGGGCGTTGCGGGAAAAGGTGCTGGTGCGTTGCGGGAACATGTGCGATTTTTCCGTGCGAGTGCAAAACATTGTAATGCGTTTTGCACGCGTGTGAGAAAAATCGGCATGTTTGGTACCCAAACCCGAACGTCTTCACAGAAGTTCGGGCTTGTGATCGGTGTTCTGTAGATTGTATTATTTCCCCTTATAATATGGTTATAAGGGAAAATAATAGCATTCTGAATACAGAATGCATAGTACAATAGCGCTGGAGGGGTTAAAAAAATAATAATAATTTAACTCCCCTTAATCCACTTGATTGCGCAGCCGGCATCTCTTCTGTCTTCTTTCTTTGCTGTGTGCAGGAACAGGACATGTGGTGACGTCACTGCGCTCATCACATGGTCCATCACATGATCTTTTACCATGGTGATGGATCATGTGATGACCGGAGTGACATCACCACAGGTCCTTTTCCTTCACACAGCAAAGAAGAAGACAGAAGAGATGCCGGCTGCGCGATCAAGTGGATTAAGGTGAGTTAAATTATTATAATTTTTTTTTTAACCCCTCCAGCGCTATTGTACTATGCATTCTGTATTAGGAATGCTATTATTTTCCCTTGTAACCATGCTATAAGGGAAAATAATAATGATCGGGTCCCCATCCCGATCATCTTCTAGCAACCGTGCGTGAAAATCGCACCGCATCCGCACTTGCTTGCGGATGCTTGCGATTTTCACGCAGCCCCATTCACTTCTATAGGGCCTGCGTTGCATGAAAAACGCACAATATAGAACATTCTGCGATTTTCACGCAACGCACAAGTGATGCGTGAAAATCACCGCTCATGTGAACAGCCCCATAGAAATGAATGGGTCCGGATTCAGTGCGGGTGCAATGCGTTCAACTCACGCATCGCATCCGCGCGGAATACTCGCCCGTGTGAAAGGGGCCTTATGGTCTCTAAACTGATGTTCTCTCAGAGACCTGGTGCCCCGACTATGTCTATAGAAGACTCTTTAGATCTTATAGGGTGTCATAAATCCCGGGGACAAATTCTGTCCAGCATTCAAAGTGTTAAGCAGCGTTATAAATCTGTATTCCCAAATTCTTCTGTCTCTTTGGGATCTGAAGTTACCTTTTATTATGAGAACTTTCCTGTGTTCTTCATTGTGTCCTGGGCCTCAGGAAAGTGCAGCTTCTTCTCATTGAGGCTCCAATTATCCGGAGCGGGTGCGGACCCATTCATTCTCTATGGGGACGGAATGTATGCGGAGAGCACACTATGTGCTCTCCGCATCCGCATTTCTGGAGCGCGGCCCCCGAACTTCCGGTCCGCAGCTCTGCAAGAAAATAGAACATGTCCTATTCTTGTCCGCAGCTGCGGACAAGAATAGGACTTCTCTATTTAGTGCCGGCCATGTGCGGCCCGGTGTATTGCGGATCCGCAATACACCGCGGACATGTGAATGGACCCTAATTGTGCGGCGGTGAGACCTCATCCTTGCATTGAGTTTCTGTCCTGTTTCTTTAACAGGACATTTAGCGCAGAGAATCCGATACACAACATTAGGCCTCATGCACACGACCGTATTTATTTTGCAGTCCACAAAAACGGATCCGCAAAAAATACAGACGACATCCGTGTGCATTCTGTATTTTGCGGAACGGAACAGCCGGCCCCTGATAGAACAGTCCTATCCTGGTCCATAATGCGGACAATAATAGGACATGTTCTATTTTTTTGCGGAACGTAAATATGGACATACGGAAATTGAATTTTTGCAGACCCATTAAAATGAATGGTTCCGCATACGGTCTGCTAAAAAAAATGGAACAGACACAGAAAGAAAATATGTTCGTGTGCATGAGGCCTTAGGCGAACGTTTTTTTTTTCCGTTTCCGTTCAGTTTTTTTGTGTTCCGTATGCGGAACCATTCACTTCAATGGGTCCGCAAAAACAACGTAAGGGACTCCATGTGCATTCCGTTTTTTGTATTTCCGTTCAAGGATGGAACATGTCCTATTATTGCCCGCAAATAACCATCCGTGGCTCCATTCAAGTCAAAGGGTCCGCAAAAAAAAACGGAATGCATCCGTATGTCTTCCGTATCCATTCCGTTTTTGCGGAACCATCTATTGAAAATGTTATGCCCAGCCCAATTTTTTTGCGTTCTTACTGTTTAAACATTATTGTACGCTGTTCCGTTTCCGTTTGCGATCCGCAAATAAAGGATCACAAACAGAAACCAAACGGAACGGAAGTGGAGACATTACTGAAACAAAAAAGAAAGGAAAAATTGATCTGTTTGAAACTGACCGCAAAATACATAAAAAGCCATACAGTCGTGTGCAGGAGGCCTTAGATGTAGAAGACGCGAATGTCCCCGGATCTCAGTCCGGCCCGGTGCTGGGGTCCGGGTCTTATCTGCTGTCATTATACGGGAACAGGTCTTGCATCTTCTGATATTACAGGGATGGTTCCTTGTTCTGTGGTTCGTGGCCTTCAACTTGATCTGATCAGAATGTTCCTCAGATGTGGAGGTTGTCGGTGACCTAGTAAGGGGGGGATCTGGGAAGATTGTTTTTAGTCGATCATCCTTACGTAGGATATGGTGTAACTTTTTGGCAGTTTTCCTCAGTACCTCTAGTTGTGGGTTGTAGGTCACCACCAGAGGTACGCGCTGGTTCTGCTTCTTCTCATTGTATTGCAGAAGTTGACTTCTTGGTGGCTCTTGTGATCTGATCTTCAGTTGAAGCCATCCTTTTCAGATGTTGTAAATGCTCATCCCTGTCTGATGGGCTGGAACAGATACAGTTATATCTGACGGCCTGACTATAGATGTGGAAGGTATGTAGGCTGATCAATAGGTTTCCGATACAGGGATGTCTGTATTGAGCCGTCTTGAAGTTTTATGGTGGTGTCCAGAAAGCTGACCTCTGTGTGTGAATAGTTGAGGGTCAGGTTTACGGTGGGATGGAATTTGTTGAATTGCTCATGAAATTTTATCAGTTCATGTTCGGAGTCGGTCCAGATTATTAAGATGTCATCAATGAAACGGAAGTAGGCCAAGGGTTTTTGGGGGCAGGAGAATAAAAAGTCCATTTTCCAGTTTTGCCATGAAGAGATTTGCATGTTGCGGTCCCAGCGCACTGTAAATATATCTGCTTGTCACAAGAGAGATAGTTATGGTCAGTTGTAGGACAGACTCTGAGACCATCCCATTCGCCTCCAGGTATGCTTTAGGACCCGTGACCCTAGATGTTGAAATGTGCGCCATATCCGTGCAGGATGGGCAGGCCACGTCAGGTAGCACGCATGCGCAGTGTCAGAGAAGTGGACTAAAGCTGCTTGTTACATTGTTGCAGAATCATTTGTGGCTCAGTGGGAGGAGGACAGACTTTACTGTGGTTTCCAGTTTCCATACAGTGATGCTTTGTAGATCTTTGCATTGAGATTTGCTTGTATCTGGTTCAGTGTCGGTCAATTGCCTAAATAGCATTCCCATAATGTTATCAGGGAGCTTGGTGGCCCTTGCAGGTCCGAAATTGTGGACATCCCTGACTGCTTCAGATTGTAAAGGAGAGGTTTACTGTCATGTGTTAGGCTACTGACCTGTTTTTTTTTACTTAAAGGGCATAAGTCAGCAGGATCAACCCTAGTTAACCAGACACCCTGCTTGATAGGGTTGACCCTGCTGCTTAAAATGATACCTGTCTTGTGATAATCAGTTGTGGTGTTCCCAAGAAAAGAGACTTTTATTTTTTGTGCAAGTAAAGGCCTCAGTACACAGAGGGGCGTGGCCAGCGCTGGACAGCTGAGCTAGGCCACGCCCCTCAGCGCACTGAAGCCCTCACTTACACAAAGAATAAAAGTATTTTTTTCTCGGGAACGCTGCAACCGATTTTCACAAAACAGGTATCATTTTAATCAGCAGGGTCATCCCTGCCAAGCAGTATGTCTGGTTTAATAGGGTTGACCCTGATAACTGGTGCTTTTTAAAGGGGGACGCCAGCATACAATTCCCTAATCTAATCTGTGTATAGTTATGGCAGTGCATGTGCTCGCATAAGGAAAGTAATACTAGAGATGGAGATGTGAATGTGCCCATATAGGCCGGCACTGCAGCATTTGCCCCCGTGGATGGTAGTGGTCCAGGCCGCCATGCCGCCACTTCTTTTGAGTAGGGAGCACGCGGGAGCACCCATCCATCTGTCCCTGCATTATCCCTTCCTCCGCTCACGTCCCTTCAGGAGGGTCCCTGGTGCCAGTGCTGTGACATCTATAAAATAGGAGGCTCCGAGGACAGAGAGACAGGAGCTCTGCTGCTGCGGAGGAGGAGGGGCGCCATATATCAGGGGTGTGAGTGATGCATTATATCCATACATTATCAGCCAAGTGTCTCTCTTTTGATGTATTAGAGCAACGCATTAAACGTATACATCATCCCCGGCCCTGAGCGCGAGGCGAGCCAGACACATGTTGTGCGCTAAGAAGAGCGGAGCCTCTCATTTATTTCTGGTGATTTCAGGCCCCACTATACTTATCCATCACTAGGGAATCGCTTAAGTAGCAATTCCCCAATATAATTAGAGGTGATCGGAAAATTGCTCAAATTGTGATTGCCTACTTCAGTAATCAGTGACTTATTGCAACACTACAACTCCCAGCATCCCCTGACGTAGTTGTGCACCTGCTGGAGAGTCACAGGTTGCAGATAACAGCCCTGGATGAATATGCAAATATCTCCTCCAGCCAATCAGCGTGCAGCAATCATTAATGAAATGTCCAATCCAAGGGGCCGGATTATATCCATGAGGGTCCTGGAGAACGAGCCCCACCTGTCATCATTCCCGCTGATAAGGATCCTGCCTCTCATCTCTGCTTCATATCTCTACCTGCCATCTCTGCCTCATGCCTCTGCCCTATGTCTCTGTATCTTGTTGATGCCTCATATCTCTACCTCCCGTCTCTACCTCATTTCTCTTCCTCATGTATCTGACATTTCTGCCCACATCTCTCTCTCATGGCTCTGCCTCCAGTCTCTGCCTCACTTCTCTACCGCATGCCTCATATCTCTTCCCCATATTCTCCCACTGCTTCTGCTTCACATCTCTACCTTTTGTCTCTGTCCTACTTTCTACCTCTGTACTCTGCCTCCCATCTCTTCTTCAAATCTCTTCCTTATGTTTCTGTGTCATGTCTGTGTCCTACGTCTCTGACTTTCATCACTGCCTATTGTCTCTGCCTCACATCTAAACCTGTTGTCTCTGCCTTCTGTCTTTGCCCCACATCTCTGCCTTATATCTTACATCTCTGCCTCTCACCTCTGCCCACACATCTGCCTCCTGCTTCATGTCTATGCCTCCCATGTCTTCCTCCCGTCTCTTCCTCCCGTCTCTTCCTCCCGTCTCTGCCTCCTGTCTCTGCCTCCTGTCTCTTCCTCCCGTCTCTTCCTCCCGTTTCTTCCTCCCATCTCTGCCTCTCCTCTCTGCCTCCCGTCTCTGCCTCCCGTCTCTTCCTCCCGTCTCTTCCTCCCGTCTCTTCCTCCAGTCTCTTCCTCCCGTCTTTTTCTCCCATCTCTGCCTCTCCTCTCTGCCTCCCGTCTCTTCCTCCCGTCTCTTCCTCCTGTCTCTTCCTCTCCTCTCTGCCTCCCGTCTCCTCCTCCCGTCTCTGCCTCCCGTCTCTTCCTCCCGTCTCTTCCTCCCATCTCTGCCTCTCCTCTCTGCCTCCCGTCTCTTCCTCCCGTCTCTGCCTCCCATCTATTCCTCCCATCTCTGCCTCTCCTCTCTGCCTCACCTCTCTGCCTCAAGTCTCTGCCTCCCATCTCTTCCTCCCGTCTCTTCCTTCCATCTCTTCCTCCCATCTCTTCCTCCCATCTCTTCCTCCCGTCTCTTCCTCCCGTTTCTTCCTCCCGTCTCTTCCTCCCGTCTCTTTCTCCCATCTCTTCCACTCCTCTCTTCCTCCTGTCTCTTCCACCCGTCTCTTCCACCCGTCTCTTTCACTCATCTCTTCCTCCCGTCTCTTTCACCCATCTCTTCCTCCCGTCTCTTTCACCCGTCTCTTCCTCCCGTCTCTTCCTCCCGTCTCTGCCTCCTGTCTCTTCCTCCCGTCTCTTCCTCCCATCTCTGCCTCTCCTCTCTGCCTCCCGTCTCTTCCTCCCGTCTCTTCCTCCCGTCTCTTCCTCCTGTCTCTTCCTCTCCTCTCTGCCTCCTGTCTCTTCTTCCCATCTCTGCCTCTCCTCTCTGCCTCCCGTCTCTTCCTCCCGTCTCTTCCTCCTGTCTCTGCCTCTCCTCTCTGCCTCCCATCTATTCCTCCCATCTCTGCCTCTCCTCTCTGCCTCTCCTCTCTGCCTCAAGTCTCTGCCTCCCGTCTCTTCCTCCCGTCTCTGCCTCCCGTCTCTTCCTCTCCTCTCTTCCTCCCATCTCTTACTATCGTCTCTTCCTCCCGTCTCTTTCACCCGTCTCTTCCACCCGTCTCTTTCACCCGTCTCTTTCACCAGTCTCTTCCTCCCGCCTCTTCCTCCTGTCTCTTCCTTCCGTCTCTTCCTCCCGTCTCTTCCTCCCGTCTCTTCCTCTCGTCTCTTCCTCCCGTCTCTTCCTCCCGCCTCTTCCTCTCCTCTCTTCCTCCCGTCTCTTTCTCCCGTCTCTTCCTCCCGTTTCTTCCTCCCGTCTCTGCCTCTCCTCTCTGCCTCCTTGCAGTGTCTCTGTCTGAACTGACTCCTGACATGTCTTGCTTTGCTCCGTCTTCTTTTCACTTCTGTGGGAACGTTTTTAGGGGATAAGAAGCTAGAACTGGAGCTCGGCCATTCACATTTAGAGCAGGAGGTCTCTGCCTTTTAGAAGACGTGGTCTCAGCAAGTAAATAACATTAATACTTATGGACATGTGTAGAAGTCGGGGTCTCGCTCCCCTTTTTCTACAATTCCCCCCCCCCCCCACTATCCCTTGGTTGTGCCTTCTTTCAGCCATACTGTGTGGCATCACTTCACCGTAAGCCACCGGCCGCTCATATCCTAAAAGGCCAAGACGCCTACAAGTTTTGAAAAGTTTCCATGGCAACAAATATCAGCGACATCCAACCGGCTTGAGAAATAGGCATCTTTTTATAATGTTCGACTTCATATTTACCAAATTGTTTGTCACCGTGTGAGGAAAGTATATTCTGCTACATTGTCACAAGCGCCACTGGCAACATTGTTACCGTTCCCTCTTAACCTCGGTGACTACCTTGCACGCTGCATGCTGAACCCTGGGGTCGCTGAGGCTGTGCTACATGTGAGCAGCGTGTGCTACATGCAGGAAGGGTGAAGAATTCCTACCGGATGTAGAGCAGAAAAGGATTTTAAAGGGGAATTTCTTAAAAAAATAAGGCAGCAGTGATTTGGTAGAAGTCCTCCTTAAAGGGGCTTTCTGAGATATTTTATCTGATGAACACTTGGGAGTCCTGCTAATCAGCTGTTTGAGAAGGCACCGCCGCGACCAAACACAGCGCCGTCCCTTGTGTAGCGGTTGCGCTTGGTATCGTAGCCCGGCCCCATTCCCTTCAATGGTGCCGAGCTGCTCCTAGGCCACGTGACTGATGAACGTGATGTCACTTGGCCTAGGCAAAGCTGCAAGCACCGGTGCCTTCTCAAACAGCTGATCGGTGGGGGTCCCAAGTGTTGGACCACCACCGATCAGATACTGAGGATAGGTCATCACTTAAAATATCTCGGAAAAAAACCTTTAAATTTATCGACAAAATTGAAGAAAGAAGGCCAATTCTGGAGTCATGTATAAGGAATTACTTCATTATAGACTTCATTAACACGTAGTCACATGACTATTTTTAATTGCCCCAGTGCCTCATATGAGCACCTGTCACCCCTGGAGCCTAACCTCAGCTCCACGGGGCCAATATCACAGAAACTCAATTAAAGGATTTGTCTACTTTAGAAAACCCATTTTCATCCACTCTCTGAGGGAACAAGTTGGGTGGTCCTCTGTTCTGGATCTTTTTGGAGAGCGTCTCTCATCCCGGAGGACCTGTCTTGCTCTGCATCCCGCTGATGTAAATGGGCAATGTGTAATACTTCATTTCTCCTGGGGTGGCGCTGCAGAGAAATGGAACACTTACTGCAAGGTTGTCCACAGACTACAGCTGATCACTGGAAGACCCAACATGGAAACACTTTGTGATCTGCATATTGTCTAGGGACCCTTCTAACAAGTCAGGATCGTACAAATCAGAGAACCCCTTTAACTTTGCAGTCTATTTATGACCCACAGAAACACTTGGAGAACATGCAAACTCCATGTACGTAGATGTTGCACCTGGTCACCAGGTCTCTACAGATGTGGAGAAAAGGGGTAAAGAAACATCCAAAGGGGGATAAAGAAGCAATGGACCCTTGATGGTCTTGGTGGTGGTTTGAGGTGGTGCCACCTGAAGGTGGCTTCACTTTACTTTTGGGACCATTGTGTCCTAAGTGTAGGAAACCCCTTCACAGTCCATTTGATGACTGTACACCTTGCCTTGATACCTCCGATGTCTCGGCACCGGTATCCCGGGGTGTGGTTACCTAGACTTACAGAAACATATTTTCTATCTTCAGCTGTGAGTGGAGGTGATAACTTCCATGTTGTGTTTCTGTGTTGTAAGTGTTTGTTTGTCTTTCATTCCTACCCCACAACCCTCAATCCTGCCCTTCCCCCAAACCTTTCCCTCCCACCTTCACCCCACAGAAGGGTTTTCCAGCGAGGGCGAACTCTTGGAGATTACAGAAATCAACCGACAGCAGGCGGGAGAGTACGAGTGCATCACATCCAATGGAGTGTCCATGCCCGACAGCAAGAAAGTGATGATCACGGTCAACTGTGAGTGCTGCATGCAATAAGTATTTCTACCTCTACTCCCCCAGTAGTCCATCATAGAGATCACAAAACATGAAATCTCAATTTTACAGAGAGAGTGTGATGTCACTGAGAAAACCTGGTCATCATTAAGGCTAATATGGTAGAGTACTAGCTCCAGTGATGTCATCATTAAAGCTTCCCAGGTGATCAGGCTACTCTGGGTCCTAGAAAGCCTATGTCACTGTCTGATCATAGGTAGAGAAGTTTCCCTGGTGATGTCATCATTAAGGCTAATATGGTAGAGTACTAGCTCCAGTGATGTCATCATTAGATTTTCACAGGTGATCAGGCTACTCTGGGTTCTAGAAAGCCTATGTCACTGCCTGATCATAGGTAGAGAAGTTACCCTGGTGATGTCATCATTAAAGGCTAATATGGTAGAGTACTAGCTCCAGTGATGTCATCATTAGAGCTTCCCAGGTGATCAGGCTCCTCTGGGTCCTAGAAAGCCTATGTCACTGTCTGATCATAGGTAGAGAAGTTACCCTGGTGATGTCATCATTAAGGCTAATATGGTAGAGTACTAGCTCCAGTGATGTCATCATTAGAGCTTCCCAGGTGATCAGGGTCCTCTGGGTCCTAGAAAGCCTATGTCGCTGCCTGATCATAGGTAGAGAAGTTACCCTGGTGATGTCATCATTAAGGCTAATATGGTAGAGTACTAGCTCCAGTGATGTCATCATTAGAGCCTCCCAGGTGATCAGGCTACTCTGGGTCCTAGAAAGCCATGTCACTGCCTGATCATAGGTAGAGAAGTTACCCTGGTGATGTCATCATTAAGGCTAATATGGTAGAGTACTAGCTCCAGTGATGTCATCATTAGAGCTTCCCAGGTGATCAGGCTACTCTGGGTCCTAGAAAGCCTATGTCACTGCCTGATCATAGGTAGAGAAGTTACCCTGGTGATGTCATCATTAAGGCTAATATGGTAGAGTACTAGCTCCAGTGATGTCATCATTAGAGCCTCCCAGGTGATCAGGCTACTCTGGGTCCTAGAAAGCCTATGTCACTGCCTGATCATAGGTAGAGAAGTTACCCTGGTGATGTCATCATTAAGGCTAATATGGTAGAGTACTAGCTCCAGTGATGTCATCATTAGAGCTTCCCAGGTGATCAGGCTACTCTGGGTCCTAGAAAGCCTATGTCACTGCCTGATCATAGGTAGAGAAGTTACCCTGGTGATGTCATCATTAAGGCTAATATGGTAGAGTACTAGCTCCAGTGATGTCATCATTAGAGCCTCCCAGGTGATCAGGCTACTCTGGGTCCTAGAAAGCCTATGTCACTGCCTGATCATAGGTAGAGAAGTTACCCTGGTGATGTCATCATTGGGACATCCCAGATGACCAGGCATGATGACTAGATCCTAGAGAGCCATGTAAATGTCTGATCATAATGAATTATGGTAGAGTACATACCCCATGATTTCATCAGAGCTGCCCAGGTGATCAGGCTACCCTGGGTCCTAGAGAGACCCATGTAACTGCATTCTCATAATGAATTATGGTAAAGCACATACCCTGGTGATGCCATCAATAGAGCTTCCTATGAGATCAGGCGGTACTAGGTCCCAGAGAGACCCATGTAACTGCCTGATTATAATCAATGATGGTAGAGTACCTGGAGCAAGTTACATCCAATGAATGCATTGAAATCAGCCGGACATCACTACTTTTCTCTTTGCACCCACTTTCATAAGTATTCACCCCCCCAGGTCATACAAAAATCCTATTAAATGTGTATTACTTCCTTTAAGGCCACATACGGCCGCAGCGCCGGCGTCGAATGAAACAGATGTATTATTTATAGAAAGAGGGTCCATATTATGTGCCTGAAATCATAAAAAGGAGCGTAATGCGAAGGAAATGGCGGCCATAAAGAACATAAAAGGGCGTTTTACAATAAGCGGGTGAAGCAGCCACGAGCCCTCAGCCATAGATGTCAGGAGAAAGAGCAAAGACGCGGCTTCGGATGGCCATAGATACCGGGCGGAATGGTCTCATCGCTAGATTTGTCTCTATCACACGACACAAAGCTGCAGCCGACTGCAATCCCAGCGCTGAAAAACGGGGAGCGCTCGCCGGCTTTCTGCTCCCGCGGGAAACCCATTATGGACATTAAGGAAATAAAAGTCGTAGTTAGAATGTAAATATAATATTTTACTTCAGAGGCGGAAAGCGTTTTCACACCGTGGGATCTAACGGCGGAAATTTATAACCTGAAATCAATAATTCAGAGAAACATTAGAAAATATTGCTACAATTGTAACCAACATGTAGACACATCAATGAAACAATTACAGAGCGCTTCCCCTTTAAACACTGTTAAGTCAGAGGGTGTACGTAGATGGCGGTCATCACTCAGCTTTCTAAGACTCCTGAAGGGCCTAGTATACATACTGCCTCTGGGCAGATCTGCCCTTCCAGTAATTATACCGCCATATAGTTCCAAGATACTACTGCTACAAGCAACCCACATTAACCCTACCATATAGTGCCCAACTAATGATTTCATAAAGGCTTTCATACCGCCATATAGTTCCAAGATACTACTGCTACAAGAAACCCACATTAACCCTACCATATAGTGCCCAACTAATGATTTCATAAAGACTTTCATACCGCCATATAGTTCCAAGAAACTGCCGCCAAATTACGATAAAATAATGCCACCACATAGTGCCCAAATAATACTTTTTTAAAGACTCCACATACATACAAGAAAAAACTGACATATATAGCCCTCATAATACCACCACCTAATGCCCGAATAATACTGCCTTAAAGAATCCCCTTAACGCTACCACTGTATATATTTCAAGGATATTACCACCATAAAAAAGTCCTCAAAATGCCACCAGATTGTGCTAAAAAAATACTTCCTTAAGGAGACCACATAATACTATTATACCGCCAGGTAGCTCCAAGATATTGCATTTGCCATACATGTTGTCATATGTATCCAAGATATGGCCATATGTAGCTCACATAATACTACCATATAGTGCCCAAATACTGTCTCAAAGATGGCACATATTATACCACCTTATACTTCCAAGATACTACTGCTATAAAAGACCCAAATAATACCACCATATGGTTTCCAAACTGCTAAATGTTTAAGATGCTACAACCATATACAGAGCACATAATGCCACCATATAGTCCCCAACTAATACTTTCTTAAAGAGTCCACATGATGCTATCATACCACCATACATTTTCAAGATACCACTGCCACATAAGGCCCACGTAATACCACCGTATAGTGTCCAAATAATACTCCCTTAAAGAACCTATATACTATTGCCATATAGTACCCACATAACACTGCAATTGGCAATGAATACCCCCTATACATTGCTCAGCGATAACCTCCTCAGTAAATATCTAAGTTGACTTGTCCATCAGGACTCTACAAAAGTTGAGTGACCACCCACATGTGACCGCAGACCCTCGTCCGCCCCCAAGTGACCACCACACATGTGACCGCAGACCCTCGCCCGCCCCCAAGTGACCACCCACATGTGACTGCAGACCCTCGTCCGCCCCCAAGTGACCACCGCACATGTGACCGCAGACCCTCGTCCTCTCCCAAGTGACCACCCACATGTGACTGCAGACCCTCGCCCGCCCCCAAGTGACCACCCCTAAAAAGCTAACTTTACAAATGTTTGTTTTGTTTTTTCCCCCCCAATATTTACTCAATGTTTTTTAACCATTTTAATCTTTTTGTAACATTTTTTCCCTTCAGACCCCCCATTCATCACCGATGTTAAGAACGCTCAGTCTCCCGTCGGGAAGCCAGCCGTGCTTCGCTGCCAAGCGTTAGCCGAACCCGTGGCAGAGTTTGAATGGTATAAAGATGATAAGCGGTGAGTGAGTGAGAGAGGTGGACGCCATTTATTTCCTCTCAAGCTGGTTTTAAAGAATCCCTTTAAGAAGAGAAGAGCAGTGTGACCCTTGTGGTGGCCCACCACCTTCGTGTCCTACTGCATTGGTGCCCATTGAGATGGGAAGCCCTTTGCAGGTTCATGGACTTTAGGAGTACTGGTTCTCCATGGGGAGACCACAAACTGGTGTTGTGAAGCTTTAGCTCAGGCAATGCTCCCCGGGAAAAAATGTTTGCAGATGAGCTGGTAGCTACCCTAGAAGTCATTGCTTGGCCTATAAGACTCCAAACAACAGCTGGTGGTCTTGACAAGGGGAAACATGACGACCAGAGATGTACATTGAAGGGCCCTTCTAGTCAAGCAGCACCCTACTCTGTAAGGTGACATGGGGTGAGAACCCGAAGACACCTATCTAGAGATGGGTCTCTGGTTCGGCTATTATCCATGTTTCAAGGCCTGGTAGGTGGTCGTCCATTGACTTATAGTGCAGTTGCTTCCTATAGGTGTCACTGGTGGGCCAGCTTTCTTCCTCCTTGAGAAGAGCTAATCTGCATACAGGTTCCTTGAGAACAATGACATCAACTTGAGTTGATGGCCTCACACCCTAGGGTTACTCCTATGGTTTCACCTATGCTATATGTACCCTTATACATCCCCATCAACTGATGGAGATCTTTTTTAAGTGCACAGTGAACGCCATATACAAAGATATGTCTTCAGCTACCAAGGAGAGGTCAATGGCTTTGCTCCCATTTGTCCATTCATGGTCTACCATTGACCCAATCTCAACGTTGCGTTGTGTTACGAGTGGTGTTAAACCATGAATGATCCAGAGAGTCCATAGACTTAAAAAAAATCTATGGATGACTCTAAATAGAAATATGCCAAGGACCACAGCAGGTCCCGGTGATGTGGAGGATGTCTCACCACCCAACGAAACATCTCCAGCATCTCTTTTCAGTTGACATCTCCAGATTCTATAAGTTCTGCATGAAATGATGAGCTGATTATACTGAGATGATGACGCCAGCTCCAATGACATTTTCTTTTTCTTTATCTTCCCATCTGACTGCCCCGGCCTCGTCCTCGACAGACTGAATGCAGTAATGGAAGGTATGAAGATCCAGAACGAGAGGACTTGGTCCGTGCTTCTGTTTTCAAATGTCACCTCCAGGCATTACGGGAATTACACATGCCTGGCATCCAATAAACTCGGCTCATATAATTCCAGCGTGCGACTACTCAGTAAGTAGAGTCATGGTGCTTCTGCTTTTTATGATCGGAAGGAGGAAGCGTCTGTAGCCAAGACATAATTCTGCGGAAACAACCTGAGGGGCTGTGAGAGCGCTGAGGTGGAGGCCGCATCTCGGGAGGGTTTCAACATGTCTTGGCCTGTAGTGAGAAGCCAAATTATTCAAGTATGGTGCTATCCCCAGATTGCAGAACAAAACTTTATAGTCTTTCCTGCAGGTCCATGATTCCATGGTGGGGGTTAGAGGTCCTCAGGGCCCTCCATCTCCACAACCTCCATCTATCAAATGACAGACCCAACGCATTTCATTGCCAGTGCCATGCTTGGTGACCTTGTCTCTGAAGCCCGCCATACACATTGAGTAACTCTACTCTCATTAGGCTGAAAACTCTCTCCTGATCCTCCCCAACACACATGCATGCTCGGCCCAACTCAAGTGAGTGGGAGCTGAGCTGCAGTAACCCGGCGCGGCCGTCACACAGGCTCCAACTGCTGGGTATGCTCCATCACAGGGCAGGGGTGAACCCACTGTCTGATCCTGTAAATGTATCCTGAGGATAGGCAATCAATATCTGTCCTGGAAAACCCCTTTAAGGCTCGGGGAATGGCCATTTAAGCAATAAACACCAGTAATGTAATATTACTCAATAGCAGGGGTGTAATTAGAAATTGATCCCTTCATCCCAGAGCATTGATCATCAGTGACCTACTGTGTCCTGTAGACATACTGTACCTCACAGGCCTCCTGAGACAGGTCGACCTGCTATATGTGCTCTCAATAATATACTGTGCCGCCATATCTACTCCCAGAGATAAACTGTGCTCCTAGAGGTATATTGTGCTTCTACATGTGAATCAAGAGATATACAGTACTGTGCTGCATATGTGCTCCAAGTGATATACTGTGCCGCCATATATGCTCCTAGAGATAAGCAGTGCTGCCCTATGCACTCCCAGGGATATACTGTTCTCTATATGTGCATAAAAGGATATATACAGTACTGTGCTGCCATAGACGTGCTTCCAGATATATACTGTGCTGCCATAGACGTGCTTCCAGATATATACTGTGCTGCCATAGACGTGCTTCCAGATATATACTGTGCTGCCATAGACGTGCTTCCAGATATATACTGTGCTGCCATAGATGTGCTTCCAGATATATACTGTGCTGCCATATACGTGCTTCCAGATATATACTGTGCTGCCATAGACGTGCTTCCAGATATATACTGTGCTGCCATAGACGTGCTTCCAGATATATACTGTGCTGCCATAGACGTGCTTCCAGATATATACTGTGCTGCCATAGACGTGCTTCCAGATATATACTGTGATGCCATAGACGTGCTTCCAGATATATACTGTGCTGCCATAGACGTGCTTCCAGATATATACTGTGCTGCCATAGACGTGCTTCCAGATATATACTGTGCTGCCATAGACGTGCTTCCAGATATATACTGTGCTGCCATAGATGTGCTTCCAGATATATACTGTGCTGCCATAGACGTGCTTCCAGATATATACTGTGCTGCCATAGACGTGCTTCCAGATATATACTGTGCTGCCATAGACGTGCTTCCAGATATATACTGTGCTGCCATAGACGTGCTTCCAGATATATACTGTGCTGCCATAGACGTGCTTCCAGATATATACTGTGCTGCCATAGACGTGCTTCCAGATATATACTGTGATGCCATAGACGTGCTTCCAGATATATACTGTGCTGCCATAGACGTGCTTCCAGATATATACTGTGCTGCCATAGACGTGCTTCCAGATATATACTGTGCTGCCATAGACGTGCTTCCAGATATATACTGTGCTGCCATAGATGTGCTTAGAGATATATACTGTGCTGCCATAGACGTGCTTCCAGATATATACTGTGCTGCCATAGACGTGCTTCCAGATATATACTTTGCTGCCATAGATGCCTCAGTCTAAGGATATACTGTGCCACCACATATGCTCTCAGGGATATACTGTTCTTCTATATGTTCATCAAAGGATATATACAGTACTGTGCCACCATATGTGTTCCTAGAGATTTACTGTGCTGCTATATGTGCATCAAGGGATATACAGTACTGTGCTGCCATATATATGCCTCTAGAGATATACTGTACTGCCCTTATATATGCCCCTAGAGATATACTGAACTGCCCTTATATATGCCCCTAGAGATATACTGAACTGCCCTTATATATGCCCCTAGAGATATACTGAACTGCCCTTATATATGCCCCTAGAGATATACTGAACTGCCCTTATATATGCCCCTAGAGATATACTGTGCTGCCCTTATATATGCCCCTAGAGATATACTGAACTGCCCTTATATATGCCCCTAGAGATATACTGTGCTGCCCTTATATATGCCCCTAGAGATATACTGTGTTGCCATACATGCTCCCAGAGATATACTGTACTGCCATATGTGGCCAAAATACTGTACAGAAAAGACCTCAAAATGAATTCAGACTCCTGCCAAGACCCCTTTACTTACCGCTTCTTGCCCTGGGGTCCTCCTTGCTTCCAGGTGCCACCACTGCGCATACACTAACCATGTGGACCCTATATGTGGTGGCACCTGGAGATGAAGAAGACCTGGAAGCAATTCTAGCTGCTATCTCATAGGTATCGGCTGGTTCCGGGACCCCTTATATCCACGTGGCCCCCCAGCAGCCAATAATAGTATCACTAGTCATTCAACAACATAGGAAACAATAAAGGGTGAAGCATCTGCTCGGATTCCTTCCTGCCGCTTCATTTTGAAGACTGTTCAAATTCTGCTCCTGTAAATCCCCCGACTCTGATCTCCATCCAGTTGCGAGGATTGTATTCTTCCCGGCCCCTTTTTTGCGCTGAACTTTCATTTTCATTCAGAGCGCAGATCTCAGAATTCCCATCAGATTCTAATTGTATTTATTTTCATGTTGAAGATTTGTTACATCAGTTTCGGAAAACAAGAGTTGCTGATAGAAGCCAAGCGCGCGCCGCCACGCTGTGAATGCCAAAGACGCCAGGGAGGGGATTGTTCCTGGGAGGAGGGAATTTTTAATTTTTTTTTTTGCATTAACGTCCCAATAATAATTACCGAGTTAGTAAAGAAATAACAGATTATCAGATGGACTATAATTCTCCCCTTCCCTTTAATCCAGCACCCGGCACGCCGCTGATCCTCATCCGTGGGGTGCAGGAGCCCAGCAGTTGTCTCCTTGGCATCGGGGCATCCTTAGGTGCCCTTAGGTTGGGTGATGCCCCTTCCAGTAACTTCTGCCGATGCCCATCTCCTTTATGATGTACCGTAGGCTGCCCAGATACATTGCTCCATCACTTCCTTTCCATAGGTACTGGAGAAGCAAGCTTCAGATGCCCGGATGCCTATTAAGGGCCACATGGGGCCCCCCATCCACACACCCTGCAAACCAGCGCCATGTATGTAATCAATGTGGTGGCAGGTCTGTATCAGGCAGAATAATGAGTATTGATACAATGTAACTCCGTGTAACACCCAGCAGTCACTGCAGCCTCTGCCCACCAGGGGGTCCACCAAGCCTTTCTGCGATCGCCTTACCTGGCCTCATTGGTGGTGCAACCCTATGCCTGCCTTCTTCTTCTGGGGCCCCTCTTAAAAAGAATGAATGTTTGGGGGCCCACCGTGGACTCTACATTTTGCATCTCACCACTCCTAATTTATTTTTTTCCAAATCTTGAATTATACTAAAAAAAAATTTGTGGATATCACTGCAGTGGTGCCCCCATAACCGGCTCCAGGTATATGTGGCACCAAGAGGTCATCGCCACCCACCTTAGGGGACCCACTGAGCATGCTTAAACAAATTGGGCCCCTGAAGCCCACAGGGCCCTGACATCTGTTCTGCTGGGACATTGTAGCTAGTGATGATCGAGCATGCTCGGCACATGGCGGTAGTCAGTCGAGTACCGCATGTGCTCGAGCGCCATTGTCGAGTCTCCTCCCCGCACGTTTCGGGGGTGGAAAGACGAGCGAGGACAGCAGTACAGAGGGGGAGGGATCTGCAGCACCGCAACAGGCTGGAAGAGGCAATGGGGTGGCAAAATGGAGAAGGCGGGCCACACCAAACAGGCCCGCAACTATTCCCCGAAGCACCCACTTGCGGCAATCTTTCTTGCCAAGGGTTAGATGTTCCGCAGTCTGGCGCTTTTTTGAGGAAATTGCAGACAAAAAAAGAATAGCAGTTTGCAACCTGTGCCATACAAAAATGAGCTGGGGCGAGAACACTAGCAACCTCACCACCACCAGCATGATCCGCCACATGGCATCAAAGCACCGTAATAAGTGGGCCGAACGCCTGAGTCCACAATCTGTGTCGGCGGGTCACACCACTGCCTCCTCTTCCCTTATGTTACGTGCTGGCCAATCCCCTGTCGAAGGCGCAGGCCTGGATGCCTCCCTGCACCTGGTATTAGCAGGAGGTGCTCAAACCCACATGCAGTCGTGCATAAATATACAGGGGAGCAAATCCTGCACTTGTGGCCCGTTGCTAATGGCGATCCCCAGCAAAAATGCATACGGTGGAGGATGCCTACGGCGAACCACAAGTACCACAAAAGACATCCTACACAAGGTAGCAATTGTGTGGATGTCATAATCAATATAACAATATAACAAAATAATAACAGACAGGTGCACTCTGCGGTCTTACTAAATCCTCAAACTGATTTTAAAATTGAGAGATTAGTCAACATGTCCTACGGTGTAGAACATGTCTAAGCCCGGGCACCACGCTAGTCTTTTCAGTTTGTATATATAGAGATTCCTGGAGGTGTATAAACTCAGATTTAAATGTGCCTGTTTTCCATCTACAGGCCACATTTAGGTGCACCTGTGAAGCCTGGGCTATATCAGCCAGTCTTGAGTGGGACTCGCAGACTCCTCCCGCCTCCCATTGCAAGCATGGCGACATGCTGGAGGTAACTGGTGAGTTGTTTGTGAGTCGGCCTCATGCTCCTGTAATTTGCCCACTGGCTCCTGGTATTGCCCATACGGCTCAGTTAGGAGAGTGTTAGGTCCCGGGCTACTTGAGAAACCTTGGCGTGGTGCCCGGGTTCAGACATGTTCTACACCGTAGGACATGTTGGCTAATCTCTCAATTTTAAAATCAGTTTGAGGGTTTAGTAAGACCGCAGAGTGTACCTGTCTGTTATTATTTTGCTCCCTGCACCTGGACCTTCGCAAGCACCATCAGCGACCACATCCACTTCCGTGTCCCAGCGCAGCGTACAAATGTCCTTACCCCAGACCTTTGAACGCAAGCGCAAATACCCAGCCTCCCACCCACAGGCCATAGCACTATATGTGCACCTTTCCAAATTGCTGGCCCTGGAAATGTTGGCATTTAGGCTGGTAGACACTGAGACTTTCCACAGCCTGATGTCGGCGGCCGTCCCTCGTTACTCAGTCCCCAGCCTCCACTATTTTTCAAGGTGTGCCGTCCCCGCCTTACACCAACATGTTTCCCCTAACATCAACATGCCCTGACCAACGCAGTTACTGGGAAGGTCCACTTAACCACGGACACATGGACAAGTGTCTTCGGCCAGGGACGCTACATTTCCCTGATGGCACACTGGGTAAACTTTGTGGAGGCCGGGAGCGAGTCTACCCTGGGATGGCACAGGTGCTACCAACGCCAAAGTTTGCAGGCCCTACGTCGATCAGGGTTTCCGCCACCACCTACATTAGTGGCTCCAACCCCCCCTTCCCCTCCTCCACCTCCTCCTCCACTTCCACCTCTGAATTCTCATCTTGCAGCACCAGTCAGCCATCAGTCAGTAGCTGGAAGCAGTGCAGCACTGCAGTGGGGAAGCAGCAACAGGTTGTGCTGACACTAATTTGCTTAGGGGACAAACAGCACACCGCCGCAGAGCTGTGTGCAGGGTATAAGGGACCAGACTGAGCTGTGGCTCTCGCCACTCAACCTACAACCAGGCATGGTTGTGTCTGATAATGGCCGTACCTTGGTGGCGGCTTTGGAGCTCGGGAAGCTCACACACATACCATGCCTAGCCCATGTCTTAAACTCAGTGGTTCAGCGTTTTTTCAAAACCTACCCTAATTTTCCTGAGCTACTGGTGAAGGTGCGCCGTGTGTGCCCATTTCCGCAAATTCATCTACAGCTTCCGCCGGTCTGTCAACGCTGCAGCAGCGCTTGCAATTGCCAGCTCACCGGCTGTTGTGCGACGTGAGCACGCGCTGGAACTCCACCTTCCACATGTTGGCCAGGCTTTGTGAGCAGCAGAGGGCAGTAGTGGAATACGAGCTGCAACATGGTCGTTGTCTTTCCAGTCAGCTTCCGCTCTTCACAAGTGAGGAGTGGGCATGGATGTCTGACCTCTGTGAGGCTTTACACAACTTTGAGGAATCAACACAGATGGTGAGTGGCATGAACTGGCGCTCTACTCCTTGGAGGTGCTGGCCTGCCCTGCCGCCAGCGTTTTGTCTGAGCGGGTATTTAGTGCTGCTGGTGGCATTATAACAGATAAGCGACTCCGCCTGTCAACTGTAAATGCTGACAGGTTGACTCTTATAAAAATGAACAAGGCCGGGATTGCCCCAGATTTCTCGACTCCACCAGAGGAAAGCTAATGAACATAAAGGCACTTTACATGTGTTGTTTATAATGTACTGAATACACTGTATTCCCTGCACCCCTTCCACCACAAACAAGGGTATATGGTTGAATCTTCCTTTTCTCATCCTCCTTCTCCTCTTCCATCATATCAACATGCTTATTCGTCACATATAATGTTTTACAGGGTCAGCTCACCTGCAGGCCCTCACCTACAACCTTTTAGAGGGTCCGCTCACCAACAGGCCCTCACCTCAAATCTTTTAGAGGGTCAGCTCACCTGCAGGCCCTCACCTACAACCTTTTAGAGGGTCAGCTCACCTGCAGGCCCTCACCTACAACCTTTTACAGGGTCAGCTCACCAACAGGCCCTCGCATATAATCTTTTACACGGTCCGCTCACCTGCCCCCGCATATAATCTTTTACAGGGTCAGATCACCTGCAGGCCCTCACCTAATTATACCTAATAGATAATTTGCGCGCATGCTGCCTTGCTTGGATGTGGTAGCCGTAGCTGTTTCTCAGGCTCCCTCTCCGGAATCGAACCCTGATTTCCCGTTACCCGTAGTCACCATGGTTTGTGCTGACAATAACATCGAAAGTTGATAGAGCAGACATCTGAATGGATCGTCGCCATCACGGGGACATGCTATTGCCCAGAGGTTATCTAGAGTCACCAAAGCGGCAGCAGGCCCTCGCCCATAATGTTTTTGAGGGTCACCAGCAGGCCCTCGCCCATAATGTATTTGAGGGTCACCAGCAGGCCCTCGCCCATAATGTTTTTGAGGGTCACCAGCAGGCCCTCGCCCATAATGTTTTTGAGGGTCACCAGCAGGCCATCAATCATAATTTTTCAAGGCTGTGTATGATGCCCTCCTTTATGTGTATTGCAGTGCTGGTTCCTTGTAATTTTTGGCAGCCCTTTCCCTTAGTGCATAGGCTTTATGAGTGTAGGAGTCTCACTACCTGAACAATTGTACCACAATATGAATGAGACCCTCCTTTATGGGATATACAGGTTGTATCGGAGTGCCTCTTCCTTGTAATTTTTGGCAGCACTTGCACTTTATATACAAGATTTTCCATTTTTTTGCGTCCGTTATCGCAACGTCTGATCTCTGGTCGCCAGGTTTATCTCTCCTCTCCCCTGACTGATCTCTTCCGTCGGCCTCTGCACCAGTGCGCTGTTTAACCCTGCGTGTCAGAAAACTGCGACCCTCCAGGCAACGGCTTCTCCCAGAGCGGCTCTCGCCTGAATGTTTTCTCCCTCCGATCAGTCATTTACGAGCCGGCCCTTTAAGGTGAAGTGAAGAATTCTCCCGGTGCGATCATCAGGGAGCAGAATTTGTGGCAGTAATAACATCTCCTCTGCCATTCATTAGAACCGCTAATAGCCTTCTCCGCGCCGCCCAGGCCTGTGCCCGCAGGATACCAGCCTCGCCGCTGCTGCTGCGCTATTTATTACACTGCAACTTCCTGCCGCTACAGAGAATCACAGAGCGATACGGGATGTGAATAACCGGCCAGAGGAGCTTACATAGATAGATAGATAGATAGATAGATAGATAGATAGATAGATAATAGATAATAGATAGATAGATAGATAATAGATAGATAGATAGATAATAGATAGATAATAGATAGATGGATAATAGATAGATAGATAGATAGATAATAGATAGATAATAGATAGATAATAGATAGATAGATAATAGATAATAGATAGATAATAGATAATAGATAATAGATAGATAGATAATAGATAGATAATAGATAGAGAGATAGATAATAGATAGATAGATAGATAGATAATAGATAGATAATAGATAATAGATAATAGATAGATAGATAATAGATAGATAATAGATAGAGAGATAGATAATAGATAGATAGATAGATAGATAGATAGATAGATAATAGATAATAGATAGATAGATAATAGATAATAGATAGATAATAAATAGATAATAAATAGATAATAGATAGATAATAGATAGATAGATAGATAGATAATAGATAGATAGATAGATAGGAGATAATAGATAGATAATAGATAGATAGATAGATAGATAATAGATAGATAATAGATAGATAATAGATAGATAATAGATAGATAGATAGATAGATAATAGATAGATAGATAATAGATAGATAGATTGATAGATAATAGATAGATAGATAATAGATAGATAATAGATAGATAGATAGATAGATAGATATAGAAGAAATAGATAGATAGATAATAAATAATAAATAGATAATAGATAGATAGATAGATAATAGATAGATAATAGATAGATAGATAGATAGATAGATAGATAGATAATAGATAGATAATAGATAGATAATAGATAGATAATAGATAGATAGATAGATAGATAATAGATAGATAATAGATAGATAGATAATAGATAGATAATAGATAATAGATAAATAGAAAATAGATAGATAATAGATAGATAATAGATAAATAGATAATAGATAATAGATAGATAATAGATAAATAGATAATAGATAGATAGATAATAGATAGATAATAGATAGATAATAGATAGATAATAGATAGATAATAGATAGATAGATAGATAGATAATAGATAGATAAATAGATAATAGATAGATAATAGATAGATAATAGATAAATAGATAATAGATAATAGATAGATAGATAATAGATAGATAATAGATAGATAATAGATAGATAGATAGATAATAGATAGATAATAGATAGATAATAGATAATAGATAATAGATAGATAATAGATAGATAGATAATAGATAGATAATAGATAGATAGATAATAGATAGATAGATAGATAGATAGATAATAGATAGATAGATAGATAGATAATAGATAATAGATAGATAGATAATAGATAATAGATAGATAATAGATAGATAGATAATAGATAGATAATAGATAGATAATAGATAATAGATAATAGATAGATAATAGATAGATAATAGATAGATAATAGATAGATAATAGATAGAGAGATAATAGATAGATAGATAATAGATAATAGATAATAGATAATAGATAGATAATAGATAGATAGATGGATAATAGATAGATAGATAATAGATAGATAATAGATAGATAGATGGATAATAGATAGATAGATAATAGATAGATAATAGATAGATAGATAATAGATAGATAATAGATAGATAGATAATAGATAGATAATAGATAGATAGATAATAGATAGATAATAGATAGATAGATAGATAGATAGATTAATAGATAATAGATAGATAATAGATAGATAATAGATAGATAGATAGATAGATAGATAGATAATAGATAATAGATAATAGATAGATAATAGATAGATAGATAGATAATAGATAGATAGATAGATAGATAGATAGATAGATAATAGATAGATAATAGATAGATAATAGATAGATAGATAATAGATAGATAATAGATAGATAGATAATAGATAGATAATAGATAGATAGATAGATAATAGATAGATAATAGATAGATAGATAGATAGATAGATAGATAGATAGATAGATAATAGATAATAGATAATAGATAGATAATAGATAGATAGATAGATAATAGATAGATAGATAGATAGATAATAGATAGATAATAGATAGATAATAGATAGATAATAGATAATAGATAGATAATAGATAGATAATAGATAGATAATAGATAGATAGATAATAGATAGATAATAGATAGATAGATAGATAAATAGATAGATAATAGATAGATAATAGATAATAGATAGATAATAGATAGATAGATAGATAGATAGATAATAGATAGATAATAGATAATAGATAGATAATAGATAGATAGATAGATAGATAGATAGATAGATAAATAGATAATAGATAGATAGATAGATAGATAGATAGATAATAGATAGATAGATAATAGATAGATAATAGATAGATAGATAGATAATAGAGAGATAATAGATAGATAGATAGATAGATAATAGATAGATAATAGATAGATAATAGATAGATAGATAGATAATAGATAGATAATAGATAGATAATAGATAGATAGATAGATAATAGATAGATAGATAATAGATAGATAGATAATAGATAGATAATAGATAGATAATAGATAGATAATAGATAATAGATAGATAGATAGATAGATAGATAATAGATAGATAGATAATAGATAGATAGATAGATAATAGATAGATAGATAATAGATAGATAGATAATAGATAGATAATAGATAGATAGATAGATAGATAATAGATAGATAGATAGATAGGAGATAATAGATAGATAATAGATAGATAGATAGATAGATAATAGATAGATAATAGATAGATAATAGATAGATAATAGATAGATAGATAGATAATAGATAGATAGATAATAGATAGATAGATAGATAGATTGATAGATAATAGATAGATAGATAATAGATAGATAATAGATAGATAGATAGATAGATAGATAGATATAGAAGAAATAGATAGATAGATAATAAATAATAAATAGATAATAGATAGATAGATAGATAGATAATAGATAGATAATAGATAGATAGATAGATAGATAGATAATAGATAGATAATAGATAGATAATAGATAGATAGATAATAGATAGATAATAGATAGATAATAGATAGATAATAGATAGATAATAGATAATAGATAGATAATAGATAGATAATAGATAGATAATAGATAGATAATAGATAGATAATAGATAGATAGATAATAGATAGATAATAGATAGATAATAGATAGATAATAGATAATAGATAATAGATAATAGATAATAGATAATAGATAGATAATAGATAATTGATACATTTACGTTGTTGCCGCTCCTCCCTGTGGATGTCTACGATTGGCGGCACACGTGATGTTTTCCCGCTCCCGTGTCACACGTATGTGCCGGATGACTCCATTATGACATAAATAAATAATCAGACGCTTAGAACATATGGAAAGACGAGGCTCTTGGAAGAGAACCAGACGCCTCCTCCTGCCTCTTAGGGGAGACTTTCCCTCCATATGTTCCCACTGATTAGCCTGTTCTTTAATGCGGGTCCCACGAGGCGTCGGCAGAACAGCCGCACATGAAAAGCACATACCAGACGCCACGTGGCTTTCTCCCTCTCCATATTCAGCTCTTTTCACTGCCCTGGTGAACAGATGCACTCATTTATCTGCTAAGTGTCTATAACACTGTTCATCCTGCGCTTTCTGGTTCATGAACAGAATGCCAGTACAACAGTGAGGACTGACACAGAGAAATAAATTATGGGAATTTTACATGGTTCAACTGCAGCCATAACCCGTAATATATATTTTAAATGGCCCTAATATCTCACCACGATAGAAGACATTACCGGTGGACGTAATAACTGCGTCCGTTGACCGCCAATACATAGTGACCTGAACTGGTGCTTAGAACGTGGAACGTGCAATATCCTGATTCCTCTGGAGGCAACGAAAGACCAATTACTCCATTAAATTATACCATAAATCTGCCCCCCCACCATTGATCCGGATGACACCACGCTTCCAAGAAGGATATCGCCGCGAAACGCCATCGACAGATGATTTACAACAAGAATAAAACCGTAACGAAGGCGCATCAGTCATCTCCAGCGCATGATGTAGCAGAGCCGAATTTGTCACTTTTGAGCCTCCAGCGTGTACACATCGCAATGGTACAATGAGTTGAACCCAATCACGAACTCAGCTCTGCTGTATCTGAGAAACTCAGCTCCGATACATCTAGAGCTGCAATATTTGCGCTTCCGACCCCAGGTGTCACTTTTTGACGTTAAGCCCGTCTTATTTAAAGCGCCCCCGTCTTTTGAACGCACATTTTGGCAGGTGGATGAGAATTGTCTCCGGACGCTGCCGCTGTGAGGAACTGATAAAGCATTAATCAGATAATTGCTTTCAGATTCAAACGATTCCTCCCCAGTGAAAGTTTGTTTCCACTTTGTCTATTTACCCGATTAAACGTATCTCCTACTATGAGCTCCTGGAGGAAAGAGCAGGGGCCCCAAGGGGAGGGCCAATGGTAACAAGGGATACATAGAACCCAATCTCTAGGCCGAGCTCGTGGACAGCTGGGGCACCACCTCTGTGGGAGCTTGTGATGAGCCTAGAAATGCAGTGGCCGTATAGCTATACTAACCAGTAGTTCTAGATCATGTGCTCCTGTTGTCGTTCTAGCTCGGGTAATGCCCATGCAATGATTCCCACTTTTGCAGTGTGCACAGAGTTGTTCTAGCTTTTGCAGAGTGCATACAATAATTCTAGCTCTTATGGTACCTATATATGGTTCTAGATCTTGCAGTACCTATACAATGGTTCTAGCTCTTGTAGAACCCATAGTTCCAGCTCTTGTAGTACCAATACAATGGTTTTAGCTGTTGTAGTGCCATGTAGAATGGTTCTAGCTTTTGTAGTTCCCATCTAATAGTAGCTCTTGTTTTACCCATATAATAGTTCTAGCTCTTATAGAACTTATACAATGGTTGTAGCTCTTGTAGTGCCCTGTAGAATCGTTCTAGCTCTTGTAGTTCCCCGTAGAATCGTTCTAGCTCTTGTAGTTTCCATCTAATAGTATTTCTTGTTTTACCCATACAATAGTTCTAGCTCTTGTTTTACTCATACAATAGTTCTAGCTCTTATAGAACCCATACAGTAGTTCTAGCTCTTGAAGAACCCACACATTAGTTCTAGCTCTTGTCTTACCCATACAATAGTTCTAGAACTTGTTTTACCCATACAATAGTTCTGGCTCTTATAGAACCCATACAATAGTTCTAGCTCTTTTTTTACCCATACAATAGTTCTAGCTCTTGAAGAACATATACAATAGTTCTAGCTCTTGAAGAACCCACACATAAGTTCTAGCTCTTGTCTTACCCATAGAATAGTTCTAGCTCTTGAAGAACCCACACATTAGTTCTAGAACTTGTCTTACCCATACAATAGTTCTAGAACTTGTTTTACCCATACAGTAGTTCTAGCTCTTATAGAACCCATACAATAGTTCTAGCTCTTATAGAACCCACACATAAGTTCTAACTCTTGTCTTACCCATACAATAGTTATAGCTCTTGTCTTACCCATACAATAGATAGTTTTATCCCCAAGCAGTAGCTCTAGATCATTGTATTCCTATATAATGGTTCTAGCCCTTGCAGTGCCCATATAATAGTTATAGCTCTTGTAGTACCCATAGAATGGTGTATTCTTTGTAGTACCCATGCAATAGTTCTAGCACTTGTTTTACCCATACAATAGTTCTAGCTCTTATATAACCCATACAATAGATAGTTTTATCCCCAAGCAGTAGCTCTAGATCATTGTATTCCTATATAATGGTTCTAGCCCTTGCAGTGGCCATATAATAGTTATAGTTCTTGTAGTACCCATAGAATGGTGTATTCTTTGTAGTACCCATGCAATAGTTCTAGCGCTTGTAGTAACTACAAAGCATTTATAACTCTTTAAGTGTCCAAACAATAGTTTGTGTAGTGGCCATAAAATACTTCTAGCTCTTGTAGTGGCCATAAACTAATTCTAGATCTTTTAGTGCTGATATTTTTTTTAGCCCCTATACAATATTCCCAGCTCTCGCAGTGCCCATATAGTACCTGTAGTTCATGGACATACTGTCGTTTTAGCTTATATTGTGCTTATATAATACCTCAAGTTGTTATATTGCCTACATTATAGTTCTAATTCTAACAATACCTATATAATACTTCTAGCTTTAATAGTACCTACCTGTATATAAGGGTACTTTCACACTAGCGTTAAAGTTTTCTGACATTGAGTTCCGTCCTAGGGCTTAATACAGGAAAAAAACTGATCAGTTTTGTCCCAATGCATTCTGAATGGAGAGCAATCCGTTCAGGATGCATCAGTATGTCTTCAGTTCAGTCACTTTTACAGTATTTGCCCAGAGACAATACCGCTGCATGCTGCGGTATTTTCTCCAGCCAAAATTGCGAAACACTTGCCGGAATGCCGGATCCGGCATTATTTTCCATTGAAATGTATTAATGCCGGATCCGTTTACCAAGTGCAGACCTTTAGAAATGTGGAAAAAATAAATATCGGTTCTGTTTTTCCTGATGACATCGGAGAGACGGATCCAGTATTTCAATGCAGTTGTCAAACGGATCCGGATCTAGAAAAAAAATGTAATCCGTTTGCACACGGAATTCCAGATCTGGATTCCTCTAACGCTAGTGTGAAAATACCCTAAGGCCCCTTTCACAT